>NW_006443138.1:31139298-31162286 GCF_000325575.1 Pteropus alecto
GGGCGGCGGGAGGGCGGAGGGAGCGCGCTTTGTGGGAGTGGGACTGCCGCTCTCCCGGGACTTCTCGCGCTCCCTCCCGGGGCGGCGGAGGCGCCGAGCCAGCTGCTCAGTGCGGGACCGGGTGCTGGACGGGGGCTGCTGTGCAGGGAGAGGCTCGCCCCCACGTTGGCGGGCGCTTTGGGCTAACGTGGGGACGGGGGACGGGCTCGGGACTCCGAGGCTACGGAGGAAAAGTTTAGGAAGGACTCCGTTATTCTTTAACAGCGCTTTTCCCCTCCGAACAGACAGCCCTCTTTATGCGGGAACCTTGGGAGCTCCTTTGAGTCGATTTCGCCACCATTATCCCTCCGGGCGAGCGTGGAGTAGAGGATGGCTTTCTGGCCAGGCCGAAGGTGCTTTCACACCCGAGGCTTTGTGATAACCGGACTCAAATCAAGGATCCTAGCATCAGGGATGGTGGCGGGAGTGTAAAGAACGGAATGTACACGGTAGCCAAAACGAGTAGCTAGCCCACCAGCATCCTTCCTTTTATTTTTGGAAGGGGATGTGATATATTTGATTGGTTGGCAGGTTGAATTGCTTGCTTGCCTATGGCAATATGCGTAGCGACTTATCACCTTTTGACTTTGGACAAAGGTAAATGGAAACTGTTGGTCGGTTTTTCTTTTCAGTCCTGCCGTTGAGTTCGCAGATGGAGTAATCAAAATAAGAATCACTCTTTTGGAGAAGGAAATCGTTGTAGTTGCCTCCCCGCCCCCACCTATCTTTCTGCCATTTTCGGATTTTTAATGCGTTTACTCTTAAGATTTTTTTCCTCGCCTTTATTTTTAGACTTAGTGTAGTTTGCGGAAATATTTACTTCTCATGAATGAAATGTGGGAACCTGCTCTTGCTGCAGAGTTAATGAAATCGGGAAAATAAAAAGATCAAAAGGCGTAGGGTGGGAGAATGAAGAGGAATTGTAGGTTGATAAACTAGGACCACTCACTCGCTTTTGCGATTCTTAGTTCCTTAAGCTGATTAAAACAATGTGATTAAATCATAGGCTGCTTCTGTTTTTAGGAAGATGTAATAACTGGGGCATTTAGGTAGTGCCATAGTGTTTGTTTTCAAAGTTTGACTGTGATTAACAATTATGCTTTTTACTAAATATTTTAGTGAGACAGCTGTTTATATTGACTGAAGAAGAGAAACGGGGCCACAGAAATAAGAGATTTAGGGATGCTAAAATTCAAGAGAGGCTTAACAATTATTCTTGTAATTCTGTTGGTATAAAATCGTAAATAGTTTATATATTGCTGCTCAAAATGGTGGCTGTTGTGGGAGGTGTTAACCTGCGACAGTGCCATCTTGGGTGCTGGTAAACTTGCCCCCAAGCCCATTTTCTTCCTTGCAAGATAATGAAACTGAGGGAATCTGAATTACAGGTTTAGAGTTCAAGGACTCATTCAAAAAATACTGCGGAAAACTCATTTTTCAAAATCTGTATAGCCCCATTTTGTTGATGGAAAAATAGAGATAACTAATTTTGTCTTAAATTATTGTAGATATCTAGAATAATCTATAAAGAACTTGTCTTATGTTCTAAGAAATAAACTTGTGATTTTTAAGTGTTAGCTGTTGTCCTAAATGAAATGTAAGCTGATCAAAAAGAGCAAAGGAAAAGTCACAGGTGAAGAATTCAGGACTGTTTGAGATGAATGTTTCTTGGAGGTGACACTTTGTTAAAATGTGTGCTGTTTGAAATACATGCAATAGGAATGAATATTTGGAATCCAGTTTGATAATTGTCCATACCCGTTTTAATTTGGAGACATTCAGTAGATAGATAAATAATAATGCCTTTTTACTCGAAGTTCTTATGTAATCCTTCTCACTTCATGTAAGGTGTGTTTTGAAATGGTTAGTGTAAATTTTAACTTAAAATTTTTAGTAGGTGTCAGAAATTAAAATTTTTAAATTTGTATTTAGACTTCTAACAAATTTGACTCAGTGACAGTGCAGAACTCACTGAAAACATCAGTTCTTATTCTTTAAGTGTAAATAAATTTATTGTGCTTTGGTGACTTTTTAATCTAATAGTTTGTTGTCCTGACAGTTTGAGAAACAATCCCTTGGTTAGAGTTTGTGATGCAACAGAAGACCCTTCTTAAAAAACAAAACAGAAGAAACGATTCTAATGGGTCCTCGTACCTCTTAGGCCAACTGGAAAGGCATTACAATTACAATCTTAATTTACGGCAATCTTGGGGGGGAGGTAGATGGAATAAAAGGGGTCAAATATGTGGTGACAGAAAACTAACTATGGGAGGTGAACACAGAGTGTAAATATATATATGCCTTACTGTTAAAATGTATAGCTGAAACTGGATTTCATTAACCAATGTCACTATAAAAAAAATAAAAAATAAATTTACAGCAACCTTAAAAGATAGAAATGATGAATAATACCAAGTGGTAGAAGTTGGATATCAGTTTTTTTAGGAAGCCAGTTTTCACCTGTGGGGAAGATCTCATTTTACCCTTGACCACCAAGCTGAACCTGTGAATTTATAGAAAATTTAGAAAGTAGAATCCTCAAGGACTTGGCTTCTATTCATCTAAAGTGAAGCAATTCTCTTAGGTGAAGGGCTGGGAGGATTCATGCTGCAATTCTGCAAGAGGTCAAGGCCTCCCACTTAGAGAACTGGTCTCCAAAACATGAATATTTTTTATTTTTGCATGTAAAGAAACTTTGTATTCTTGTTAATCAATCTTAAATGTACAGGATTTCTTTAAAAGAGTCAATGTACTTGATTCTTGTTTGGGGGATATGTTTAAGGACTTGTATGTTGCTGCCCACTCTCCAAATTGGAGTTCTGTAATCATCAGACCAAGAATCTGTGACTGTATGGATAATGCTTCAAGTTGTTCAAAAATATCTGGTTTTAAAGATAATACATAACTATTATATAAAACTTGAAAATTATAGCAAAATATAGATAATAGAATTAAAGTCACCCATAATTCCACCATTCAGAGATAAAAGCTGTTGTTAACTGTTGTAAACATTGTATCTCATCGCTCAGGGATAAAAAGCTATCGTTAACAAATTTAGTCCCAAATATTCTTACAATGTATTCGTGCCATAGATTGGGTGTTTTTATTTTTTCAGGGAGGTGGAAGTATAGCAGGACATCAGTGGATTAATGACACTGTATTCAGTAGTTGGTATTATTAAGCACCTATTACTTGGTACTTAACATGAAACTGGGAGATTACCATAGAAACTCATGACTTCTTTTGCCTCAGAAGATCATCTGTTAATATTTCAGAACCAGTTCTTTTAGGGTAAAGTATTTTATAATTGTTTAACATTCTAGTGGGTTTAGGCTAGTTAAGTTTTGTGTGTCCTGATTTGAGAAGTGAGGAAAGGTGAATTGAATCTCCCCAAAGATTTAGTACTGATGGTTTTTCCTTGTCAGATGCTCTTTATAGTCGATATAGTGTCTTTTTTAGTCTATGTGCTGCCGAAACAATCATTCAATATAGTCTTATTTGACCAAAGTAAGGTAAGGGAGAGTAGAATACTTTTTAATAATCTAGTCTGGAGTTAATTATGATAGGTGTGGGGTTGAGGGCAGAAATGCTATCACAAACGTTTTTCTCTAGAGACGAGACCTTAGTTTCTGTAGGTGGCTATTTGAAAATGGTCATTTAGAGTTGTCTGAAGAATGGTTTGTTTAGCATCATGATAAAAATAATCTAATTGTCCTGTCTACTTTTTTTCCTGAGCTTCCTGCCTTTGAGTACTGAATCTTTGGCCTTCTTTGCATTGCCTTGATGGTTGTGGTTGTATGTGATTGAAGTCCTCACCTAATCAACATGATGATCTGGGGGTAGCATGAATTCTACTCTTGGTGTTTTCTTGGTTCCAGCCTCTTAAGAGAACCAAGGCATGAATTATTAAGCATGAAAAAAGTAATAAAAATTGCTGAGGGTAACTTATTAGTGTAGCAATCATATCAGTGATTCCTAAGCTTGGGTCAAATGGATGAGCTATAGGAGATTTTGTGTTGGAGTACATATATGCATTTTGCTGGAGGAGAGGGCCTTTTGCTTTCATCAAATTCTGAAAGAGATCCTCAACTATACAGAGGTTAGAGGCCCTGAACTAGATGAAAGAATAAGTTGGCCCTGAATAGGGGAACTGGAAGCCTAGTTTCATGACACAAGATGCATTGGACTAGGAGTGAGGAAACTTGAACTCTTAAAGTTAATTGTTTAACTAGATCTTGTGATCCTGGGGCATGTCAAAATAACCTAGTGATAAATGACATTTGTATAGCACTTTGTATATTTTCCAAATGTTATCTCATTTTCTCTTTAGCCATCCTGAACCATCACCTTGAGGTAAGAGTTATCCCCATTGTACAGGCAAGATTGGAAGTTAGAGAGGCTAAGTTGCTTGCACACAGACTATCACCTGGATCTGAGATTCTCCAATACCAAGTTTAAGCTGTTGCTACTACCTCACACAGTTTCTACTTCAGTTTTCATTATCTGTAAAATGAAGGGCTAGACCTAAGTAATGGTTGAGATTACACAGTGCTAATCTAGAGTTCTTTGGTTCTTAATAATGTGGGGTACAGAAGATAATTTTAAAACTTCTACTGAATTAAGTACAGAAGGACAAGTTCATGATATCATTTGTTTCTTTCAGCAAGTATTTATTGAGTATCTACTATGTGCTAGGGGCAAGGTACTAGATGCTGGAGGTACAGATGTGAACATAGCACAAAAATTCCTGCCCTGTTTTTAGTGGAAGGAGACAGTAAACATATTGGTAATTATGGTATGTCAGAGAGTGACAAGAAATAAAGCAGGATGGGGGCAAGGCACATGGAGGGCCAAGTTGAAGAGGGTGGGTTGTTGCAGTTTAAAAGAGGGTGATTAGGTATCGCCTCACTGAACAGGCCTAGAGATAAGTGTTTTAAAAATTAGTAGTTTGGCACTCGACTCTATTTAATCTAAGATGCCAGATGATAAATGTCTTCTAAAGATTCAGGATCCATTCTTTTCTCTGAGAAGGAAAGCCCAAGAACAGAATGAATTATAAGGGGCAAATCTTTATGCAGTTTGAAATTCCGAAAGGGGAGATTGTTCTGTCAGAGTGTAACTCTCCAGAATACTAGATCCCTTTCTGTTTATACCAACATATTGAAATGGACATCTTTTTTAAACATGAAGCTTCAGAGGGGTAATTGGAAGCTTCTTCAGTTGTATAAAGGGCAGTACCCTCTCATCTCTGAAGGACAGCCTATGTTAGCATCTGGCTTGCTTTATGATGGAAGTTCAGTTTGGTCTTGCTTAATTTTCTGGAACACAGGATAGCCTGAAATACAACTTGGCAGCATTATGCACAACCAACCGTTTGCCCTTTGATCAGGAGAGGCGCAGTGCTGGATTCTTGTGTGTTAGGGGTAAGAATGAAGAGCACTGGCAGAATGCTGGAAAACACCAAGTGCAAAGGCTTACATAAAAATTCAGTGTAGATGAGGGGCACAGAACTGCGTGGCTTCTAACTATATGGTCTTAGATCTAGTTGATGTGATTGATCCCTTTTCAAAAATAATCAAACAGAATCAGAGACCTTGTGGGCCCACCTGTCATTAACTTAATCTTAGGTAGATCACTTTTGGTTTCAGATGCCCCATTTATAAAATGGAAATTTTAGATTAGATGTTTCCTAGGTTTTTCCTAGGGCTAAAATTCTGTAGTTCTAAGAATGTTTTTCAGCATGCATAGCACTATTAACTGATTGAGAAAATCACTGACCTCACTGGTTAGGATGAAGGTTATGAGCTATGTTAGGATCATTGTGTCTTACAAATTAATTTTGTATCAAATGGAAGTTGGAAATCCATATTTGATGTTTGTGGTTTATATGAATTTGTCTTTTGTGGAAATCTTGTCTGTAGATATGCTACTTTGAAAATAGCTTTTAAAGCTTGAAGATTGACATTTTCACTATCTCCAAGGTCTGAGCTAAAGATTTTGAGATTATGCAGAATTCTGGAGGATGAAGGTCTTGAATTATGTTCCCTTCACTTTTGTTTCTTGTTTTTAACATGATTTACACTTAGAACTTTGAATGAAATCCAGTTGCAGCTTCTGGCAGTGGCTTACCTTTAATTCAATACTGCACCCTCTTTGGAGAGCCGTGTTGGTTGCCCTTCTCCTGTATTTACATATTTCATTGGATGCTGTTCCTTTGGTGCTTTTATAATATCTTCTTTACATTATTCTCTAACAAATGTTAATCAATTGATATAGGAAAATTTGGGAAAGTCGTTTTTTCAGTGATTCTTATGCTTGAGGAAGGAATTGTTAGGTGATAATATTGAGCTCAGGATTCTGTGGGTTTCTTTAGTCCTCAGGGTTTCTCAGCCTCAGCACTATAGATGTTTTGGGCCAGATAAGTCTTTGTTGTGGGAAGCTGTCATACGCATTTTAAAATGTTTAGCAGGATCCCTGGCCTCTAATCTCTAGGTGCCAGTAATAACCCGAGTCATGACAAATAAAAATGTCTCCAGATATTGTCAGATATCTCTTGGATGGCCAAAATTGCCCTGCTTGATAATCGTTCCTTTAAGATATAAGAGGAAAACTTAAGAATTGGTCATTGTATAGAAGGTACACTGTGAGGTAGATGAGTTTTCCCTTCTGAGAGCGATTTTTCCCCTAGATGCAAACCTTTAATATTTTTGTTTACAGAAATTGAAAGAAGTTAAAGTTGCTCCCAGATGTGCATGTCATTAGCAATTGCACGTGTCAGAAATCTGGGAAACAGATGAAATCTTTTCTTTCCTATGGAGTCATTTAAGGGAAGACGAGGGCTTGGGGGCAGTGGAGAGGGAGTTGTGAAGCCGATTTGGGTCCTATAAAGAAAGTCCTACCTCAGGCAGGGCCTGGCTGCCTGGAGCTGTTGTGGAAGAAGGGGTGTTGCAATGCAGCCTCAAGCTGGCTTTGGCTGCTGCCATTGCCTGTCAGGGCACAGGCTCTTCTTGACAAATCTCTTGAGCATTGCGCAGTGAAAAACTATGGAGAGGGGTTAGTCATGACCAGGTCAAAAGTTCAGTGGGACCTAAGTAGAAGGGGTGTGTGTATGTGTCTGTCCCTGTCCTTGTATGTGCATTTGAGACATATGCATATATCAAGTTATGTAGAGATTATTTCATCAGAATTTTCAATTTAGAACACCGGCCGCAGAACCTTTTTTGATGTTGCTCTAAATATTTTGCAGAATTTCTCCCTTTGGATTTTCCTTAGTCAAGTATGGCAAAATATTTTATGGATTCCAATAGATTTTTCATTTTGGTTTTGAGAAAAAAATTGTATTGTGATGATGACTTAAGTAGTAATAGTGCATTGTGAAGGGCTTTGAATCTTTATTCTAAGATATTGTGTAACTTAAAGGAGGTGTTACCATTTATCTGTGGCTTCTGAAGGTGTCTTACAGAAAGTGTTCATCTCAAAGTAGATCTTTTCCATCTTGAGATATCTAGTCCTCACAGGGACTAGAATAAGGCACTATAAATAAGTACCTTATTTTTTGTTCTTTATCTTTTTTTAGCTGGGAAGTAAGACCTGGCCACACTTATTTTTCTGTCCTGCTAGGGTATAAATCTCAAAATTTGTATAAATAAGTTGGTGTGAAATCAGTCACTTCTGCAGCCAAAGTAGTTTTTTCCTCTTGGAGGGCAAATGACCCCTCAGAATATTCTTTTATGTACTCTGTTTTGTGCTTCATTATCCATACACCCATTTAAAATGTAGTGTGGTTTATGTAAAATATATGGAAGATAGTGTTTCATTCTCTTTTTTAAAGTCTCTGACCTTAGGTGACCTTTATAATAGGTATTTGGCTGGTTTGTGATGTCATGTTCTTGTAGGTTTCACACCGTAATGGTCAGCTTTTTTGATTCTACAGCCCAGACTCTAGGAGTTCTATTGAGTCTACTTTTTCCCTAGAGTGGGTTTGCTATAGTAATTGCCTGACTTGGCAATATGTCACTGAGGCATGTGGCTACCTGAATTAAATGTGCGAATGGTTGTCAAAACAGACTGTGTGCTTCTTTGCCCCTCCTCCCAACCCATAACCTCCAAAAATAAGTGAAAATAGATGAAATGATAGGGTCATGATTACATTAACCACTTCATGTTTTTAATGTTAAACTTTTAAATCACCTCCAATTAATAATTCCTGAGACTAGAATAAGTTCTTAAAATTGAAAATGCTGTTAAGCAGTCTGGTTGACTCCAAGAGTGTTTTTTTCTTTTTTTCCTCCTGACCATTTGCTTTTAATGAACATCCCTTTCTCGAATGTTCAGTGTTTCAGGAACAGTGGCACTAAGGACAGTTGATTTGCTTGACAAAAATATGTTAAATTAACAGATCTACTTTAGCATATCTTTTCCCTCCCCCATTCTCGTTGTGTCGTCATGTCTTTTCTGTCTCCCTGAAAGGTGTTTGCACATTCTTTTAGGTGTGGGAGAGAGTTTTTATAATCAGTGTCTTGGAGTTCTTCGTTCAGGGAATACTGTTTTATGGGGAGAGGGTGATTTATTTCTTTATTTAAACTAGCTAGATTAGTTTTTTTTTCTTCTTTTTTTCTTTTTCACACTTGACATTCAGTATTAGTTTCAGGCATACAACACAGTGGTTAGACATTTATATAACTTAGGAAGTGATCCCCCTGATAAGTCTAGTACCCACCTGCACCACACTTAGTTACCACAATGGTATTAACCATATTCCCAATGCTGTACTTTACATCCTCATGACTGTTTTGTAACTGCCAATCTGCCCTTCTTAATCCCTTCAGCTTTTTCACTCAGCCCCTGAGCCCCCTCCCATCTGGCAACCACTAGTTCTCTTTATGAGTTTGTTTCTGTATTTTAGATTCCACATATAAGTGAAATCATATGGTGTTTGTCTTTATCTTATTTAACTTAGCGTGATATCCTTTAGGTCCATGTTGCTCATGGTAAGATTTCATTCATTTTTTTTTTTTTTTGGCTTAGTAATATTCCATTGTATACATGTACCATATCTTCTTTATCCAGTGGTCTGTTGATGAACGCTTAGGTTGCTTCCATAGTTTGGCTATTATATATGAAGTGTCCTTCTTTGTCTTGTTTTAGCCTGTATTTTAAAGTATGTTATGTCTGGTATAAGTATTGCTAGCCCAGATTTCTTTTTGTTTACATTTTCATGAAATATCTTTTTCTATTCCTTAATTTTCAGTTTTTATGTCTTTCATTCTGAAGTGGGTCTCTTACAGCAGCGGTCCCTAACCTTTTTTTGCTCCAGTAACCAGTACTCCTATGAGAATCTAATGCCTGATGATCTGAGGTGGAGCTGCGGTGATGCTAACTTTGGAGAGGGACTGCAACTTGCTTAAACTCCCACTGCTCACCTCCTGCTGTGTGGCTCAGTTCCTAACAGGCCACGGGCCGGTACCGGTCCACACCTGTTTATTGGCAGAGTATGTATGGGTCTTGTTTTCTTATCCATTCTTCAGATTGGAGCATTTAATCTATTTACATTTAAAGTAATTATTGATAGGTTGCTGCCATTTTATTCATATTTTTGATCTTCTTTTTAAAGAAATCCCTTTAACATTTCTTATAATACTAGTTTGGTGGTGATGAACTCCTTTAGTTTTTTCTTGTCCGGGAAGCTCTTTATATCTCCTTCGATTCTAAATGACAGCCTTGATGGGTAGTGTAATCTTGGTTGTAGGTTTTTGCTTTTCCTTACTGAATATTTCATGCCAATCCCTTCTGGTCTGCAAAGTTTCTGTTGAGAAGTCAGCTGACAATCTTACGGGAACTCCCTTGTATAGGTAACTAACTGCTATTCTCTTGCTGCTGTTAAGATTCTCTCTTTGTCTTTAACCTTTGGCATTTTAATTTGATGTGTCTTGGCGTGGGCTGCTTTGGGTTCATCTTGTTTGGGACTCTGTGTTTCCTGGATTTGTGTGTCTCTTTCCTTCACCAGGTTAGGGAACTTTTCAGTCATTCAGTCATTATTTCTTCAAATAGGTTTTCAATCCTTTGCTCTTTCTTCTGGTACCCGTATAATGTGAATGTTGATATTCTTGATGTTGTCTCAGCGGTCCCTTAAACTATCTTCATATTTTTGGATTTTTTTCTTTTTGCTGTTCTGATTGGGCATTTTCTCTACCTTATCTTTCAAATTGCTAATTTGATCCTCTGCTTCATCCAATCTGTTGATGCCTTCTAATGTTTTCTTCATTATTTGCATTCTTCATTTCTGACTGGTTGATTTTTGTTTTCTATCTCCATTTTTTCCCCTCCATTTTTATGTTTCCTGTCTCTTTGTTGAAGTTCTTACTGAGATCATTGAGCATCCCTATAACCAGTATTTTGAACTCTGTATCTGGTAGATTGCCTTTATTTTGTTTAGTGTTTTCCCCCACACCCCCTGGAGTTTTATCCTGTTTTTGCATTTGGGACATGCTTCTTTGTCATCTTATTTTGGCTGCCTCCCTGTGTTTGTTTATGTATTAGGTAGATTTGCTATGTCTGCTAGTCTTGGCATAGTGGCCTTTATGTAGTAAGTGCCCTGTGTGGCCCAGTGGTGCAATCTCCCTGTTCACCTGAGCTGATATTCCAGGGGTATGCCTTGTGTGGGTTGTGTTTGCCTTCCTGTTGTAGTTGAGTCTTGATTGCTGTTGGCATGCCATCGGCCGGGGTTGAGGGGGGTGGTTTGACCCTCAGTCTGACTGGCTGGGAGGATGGCTCTGACTACAGAGGAGGAGCTGTTGTGTTGGGGCTGACCCCATGGAGATGGATACACTGTAACAAGCCACTGGTGCCTGCTGAGTCCACCTTTTAGGTAAAGGTGTCCTTTACAGAGATAATTTGGTGATACTCTTGTGGAGTCTGAAGCGAGCCACTAGGTGTGTTGGTTCTGAGGCCTCTTGGGCGAGGCTACGGTGCAGGCCCAGGTCAGCTGCTGCCTGTGCCTAGTCCTGGGCCACCTGATAGGAGCTACAGAATGACCTGTAGTTGGTAGCTGCCTGTGCTGGGAGGCTCCTAGGAGAAGCTATGCTGTGAACCAAGGCCAGCCGTTGCTAGTGCCTGGCTGGAGGCTGCTGCTTAGTAAGAGATACAGGGCACACTGGCCAGCCAATACTTGTTTGGGGTTTATGGACCTTTTAGAGATATTAGGAAGTCCACAGTGTGGGCTGAGGCCTGCTGCTTGTAAATAACAGTCGCCGAAAGAGGTTCTGGCCTGTTTGTGAATTGGATGGGGTGGGAAAGGGTGATTTAAAGAAAAACTTCACCTGTTGCCATAATTAAAGGGATTTAATTTTGTTCCCCACCCCCCTCACTTTTCCACTGTGTAGGTTAGTATCCTACACAGACTTACTAATTTTTTTTTTTCACATTTTTTTCTGAAAGAATTTTCTCATTGTTTATTGTGTTTAAGCAGCTACTCTGCCCACTTTACAGGATGTTGGGAATTGGGAGGGGAATGTTATAATTGATGTTGAGGATATCCATGCTCTCAGAACACTAGGTTTTTATCACTTTCAGTGATGGAGCCCATCTTCATTTCCATTAACTGTGCTTGAATTTCTGTAATATGCAACAATTTAAAGAGATAGTGGAATTTAAAAGAAAAAGAAAATCTCAAATTCCAGTCAGTCTCTTTTCTGTCTCTTATTGTCAGACTTATTAATATTAAGATTGAAGAGATATGTGACAAGATTGCTATTCTCCCATTGCCCTGAGGTATTAGAGTAGCTTTTTTTTTGAAGAGTGAGTGGGTGGCAATGATGGTGTAAAATCTATGTTTTTACAAACAAGTGATAAGAGAATATGATTGCTGTAGGAGACAGGCAGTGGTCATGAGTGGAATGATTCCTGGGGAGGGGAGGACTTGGAGGTTCATATCGAATAAGTCAGTGTAGCTGACTAGGTCAAAGCATTCTCTTTTTCTAGTGGACTAATAAAAAATGAGATTGAGAGGTGGGACATCACAGTAAGCCTAGAATGCCAGGCTCTAGTGTTTATCATTTTTAGTCAGGCATTGAAGACAAGAGTGATAAAATTTTAGACTAAGAACGTCCTGTGTACCAAATGTTTTAGGTTAAATCTGGTATTGGTAGCTGGGATAGAAACAGCAGAGGAATAAAGACTAGTTTAATTGTGGGAGTGGAATGGGAGTGAAATGCTGCAGGTAGTGGTAATAGGAAAGGACATTTGCCACTAGTATTACTGAAGAATAGGCAGGAGTAGATGATCAACAATATTGGAGTTCATGAAGATTGTATCAGGTAAGGATGTTTTTGGCTGCAAGTAAGAGAATGCCATACTAACAGCAATTTAAAAAGTACTGGCAGGTATGGAGCTCTGTGACAGATATTGGTAAGCCCTCAGGCAGTGGTACTAATGTTCAGTGTCAGAGGGTGGATTCTGCAGCTCCAAGATCTGTATTGCTGAGTGAGGAATACAGGAAAATTACAATTTAAAACAGCCATTGAGTTGATGATTTGAAGAGGTCAAAGATGACTTCAGAGAAAGTGGTTTGAAAGAGGGAGAGGCTAAAACTGCATTCTCTTGGAGTGAGAGAGGAAAAGAGCTCTCAAGGAAGCTTATGAGAATGGTGAGAAAGAAATAAAGAACTTAAAACAGTTTTTTATGAATAGTAATATAAATATTATAGAAAGAAATCCCAGATCCTACATTCACATTTTAGTGTTGTATTGAAGAGGTCAATTGTAGGTCACTCCCACCCACCGCACCCTTTTTTCTGTTTCTAAATTCTACTTTGCGCTTTGTACTAGAAATTCTCTTCTCCCATCCCCCTTTGATTGTTGGGAGTGGTGTGGTGGTTATCCCACCTTAAGATTGTCAGTTGCTCAGTGTTGTTGTGTCCTGTTGAGTAAAATGAAAATCCAGACAGAGAAGTGTACCCTTTTTATCATTAGAATTTTAGATTTACTCTTGCTTTACTATTGATTGTTTGGAATACTTCAGTTTTTAATCTTTGTTAAGTATTTAATGATCTGTAAGAATTAATGAGATTCTGATCCCTTTGTAATGGGAATTTATGTACAAATAAGATAGGTATTCATGTTATGTGTTCTGTCTGATTACAGGTTCCCAATTCCCAGGAAAGTTATACCTCAATCAAAAGACGGTTTTTGTTTGTTTTACACTTGTTCTACAAAAAATTTTGGAGGTTATCTGACAGCTTGACTGGTTCCTTATCCCCTTTTCTCTCCTCCCGGGTCAAGTAAATTTTATATCCTGGCTAGTAATCTAACACATTTGGCAAGGAAAGATGAAATGGGTCAATCAAATGCCCATTTTGTGGAGTGTAATGTAGGAAATGCGAGGATTATCCTAGTTAGTGTAGAAAAGAAGCACAGTGAGAAGCCACAATGCAAGCCTTAATCTTGTAGATGAGGGAGCAGAAACAGAGAGACTCAGCATTAGAAGGATTCAGAGGAAGACTCTAGCTCCAGTCCATTGGTGTATAACCTAAAGGAACCCCCAGCATCTGAGAGAGCTTGCATTCCTTGCCCCCGCCCAGCCTAATACTTCCTTACTTTTCTCTATGTGCACATATTAAAATATTTTATAAATGTAGGATATTTCACACTCTTCTGAATCCAATTTTATTCAGTTAATCTTACATGACATATAAAATGCCCTTTCAGCATATACATTATGACTTTTAATAGCTGCAGAATATTCATACTCTGATATATTTAACCAATCCTCTATGGAGCGTTAAGGTTATTTTTAGTTGTTTACTATCATAACAACCATGAACAGAAAGATTTTTTTTTCCCCAGATAGGATTAGTGTTTTTAATTGTTAGCTTTCTGTTATTATCTTCTATATCTGAAGTCTTAAGTTTTCTTCATAGTTATTTTTTATCTTATATTTCGTGATAAAAGCTAACTTGAATTTCATGCCTGTGGTGGGTGCTCCAGGCAGTGCTTCCAAATGTTTCTCATGCATCAACTTATCTGTTCTATACTCTTTTATTGAGAAATAATTGACATATAACATTAGTTTCAGGTGTACAATGTAATGATTTGCTATTTGTATATATTTGATATCATCCATCACTACATAGAAATTTTTTTTCTAGTGATGAGAACTTTTTAAGGTCTATTTTGTTAGCAACGTTCATATATACAATACAGTACTACATATAATACTATGCTGTACATTACATCCCTAGGACTTATTTATTTTATAACTGGATGTTTGTAGCCTTTGACCTCCTTCATTGATTTTGCCCACCCCCCACTGCTGACAACCTCCAGTTTGTTCACTGTGTCTGTGAGTTCTGTATTTTTTAAAAAAATATTTCACATTCAAGTGAGATCATACAGTATTTGTTCTTCTCTGTTTGACTTTTTCATTTAGCATAATGCCCTTATGGTCCATCTAAGTTGTCGCAAATGGAAATATTTCCTTTTTTATGATTGAATGATATATGTCACATTTTCTTTATCCGTTTATCTGTTAGTGGACTCATAGTTTGCTTCCATGTGTTGGCTATCGTAAGTGTTGCATTGAACATGAGTGTGCAGATATATTTTTCGAGATACTGTTAATTTCCTTTGGATAAATACCCAGTAGTTCTATTTGTAATAATTAACTAATTTTTTATGGTGACATTGGTTAACAAAATTCAGTAAGTTTCAGCTGTATACTTTAACAGTAAGGCATATATATATTTACACTGTGTGTTCACCTCCCATAGTTAGATATTTTTAATTTTTTGAGGAACCTTCATACTATTTTCCAAGGTAGCTGTACCAGTTTACATACTCAACGGTACACAAGGTTTCCTTTTCTTCACAGCCTAGCCAGCACTTGTTATTTCTTGCCTTTTTGATAATAGCCATTCTAATAGGTGTGAGGTGATATCTCGTTGTGGCTTTGATTTGCATGTCTCTGATGATTAGTGATGTTGAGCACCTTTTCATGTGCCTGTTGGCTGTGTGTATGTCATCTTTGGAAAAATAATCTATTCAGATTTTCTGCTCATTTTTAAATCAGATTTTTTTTTTTTTAAATAACCCCATGAGATAGGCATTACCTTTATCCCACTCTGTAAATGAGGAAACTAGGTACACAAAGGTAAAGTGATTTGCCCAAGGTCACAGAGCCAGCAGGTGGCAGATCCCAGACCTGAACCCAGGAAACTCCACTTCGGTGTTGCTATTACGAATGAAATTATTTCCTTTCATTGACAAATTGTTAAGTCAATTTTATTGAACTGAAATACAATAAAGTACACCCTTTCTAAGTATGTAGTTTGACCAATGCATGCATCGTTGTAACTACTACTGCTTCAGTCAATACATAGAACATTTTTATCGTCAGATTTTGTCTTGTGTCCCTTGTCAGTGAACCCCTACCCTGCTCTGGTCTCAAGCAATCACTGATCATCTTTGTCACTGTAGATTAGTTTGTCTTTTCTAGAATTTCATATAAATAGTGTTACAGTTTGTTCTGTGTATCTAGCTCTTCAGTCATAATGATTTTCAGTTGCAGCTATATTGTGCGTCTCAGTGGTTCATTTTCTAAGCTGCTAGTTTTTCATTCTGTGATTTTTTCACAGTTTATCCATTTTTCTATTGATGGACATTTGAGTTGTTTCCCAGCTTTGGAGGTTATGAATAAAAGAACTGAGTATATTAACATACAGGTCTTTATGTGGACATAATGTTTTGTGTGTGTTTTAATTTTTATTTTTTCAATTATAGTTGACATATAATATACATTTCAGGTCTACAACACAATGATTAGACATTTGCGTAACTTATGAAGTGATCACACCAATAAATCCTGTCACCATAAATAGTTATTACAATACTACTGACACCATAAATAGTTATTACAATACTACTGGCTATATTCCCTATGCTATACTCTACATCCTCATGACTATTTTGTAACTGCCAATTTGTACCTCTTAATCCCATCCTCCCTTCATGCATTCCCCCCACCCATCAATCTGACAACCATCAAAGTGCTCTTTGTATCTATCATCATGTTTCTGTTGTTTGCTTGTTTATCCTGTTCTCTAGATTCCACTTATGACATTTGTCTTTCTCTGTCTGACTTACTTCACTCAACACAGTACCCACAGTACCCATGTTGTTGCAGATGGCTGAGTAATATTCCATTGTATATATACACCATCTCTCCTTTATCCATTCATCTCTTGATGAGACATCCAGGATACTTCCATATCTTGGCTACTGTAAATAATACTGTAATGAACATATGGATTCACATGTCCCTTCAAAGTAGTGTTTTGGGCTTTTTCAGATAAACACCCAGAAATGGAGTAACTGGTAGACATATGTTTAAAATCCTCTAGAGTAAATAACTAGCAGAAGAATTAATTACTGGGTCATATGTAAGGGTATGTTTAACTTTACCAGAAACCACCAAATTGTTTTCCAAACAAATTGCTTTTTTAATTATTTTAATTGATCACTTATACATATTAATCCTCTTCACCCCTATTTTTAATATACATTTCTATGACTTGTGTGATCAGTACTACAATCAAGGTATAGAATAGGTTCATCACCCAAGAAATTTTCCTCATGACTCTTTGTAATTAACCCTTTCCTACATCCCCTGGCAACTGCTTAATTGTTATCTATCTCTACAATTTTGGCTATGCCATATAAATGGAATCATATAGTATGTAACCTTTGGAGTTGATCCATTTACTTGGCATAACGTAGTTGCGATTCATCCATGTTGTTGCATGTATCAGCATTTCATTCCTTTTTCTGCCAAATGATATTCCATTGTTGGGACAAACCAGTTTTTCTATACATTCACCAGTGGAAGAATGTTTGAGTTGTTTCTAGTTTTGGTGATCGTGAATAAAGTTGCTTTAAGCTTTCACTTCCACATGTTTGTGTGAATACTTAAGATTGTTGAGTCATATGGTAAATGTGTGTTTAACTTTGGAAAACAGTTTTGTTATTTCTGGTATTCCCACCAGCATTGTGTGAGTTTCATTTATTTGTTACTGTCAGTGTTTTTTGTCTACTTTAAAAAACTATGCTAATAGTTGTATACTAGTGTCTCATTGTGGTTTAAATTTACATTTACCTAATAATTATACTGAAGTATCATTTCATATACTTATTGGCTATTTATATACTTTGGTAAAGTGTCTTTTAAAATCTTTTGCCTATTCTAAAATTGGGTTTTCTAAATACCGAGTTTTGAGAGTTCTTTATGTAGTTGTAGTATAAGTTCTTAATCAGATATATACTCAGCAAATATTTTCTCCCAGTCTGCAGCTTGTCTTTTCATTCCCTTAAACAGTGTCTCTTGAAGAGAAGAAATTTTAAAATTTGAAAAATCCAGTTTATCTAGTTTTTCTGTTTTGGATCATGTTTTTTACATCTTATTAAGAAATCTTTGCCTAAGATTGCAAAGATTTCTTCTGTGTTTTTTTCTAGAAGTTATAGTTGCTTTTTAAATGTTTTTTATTGACAGTGTGTAAAAAAAATTTTTAGTGCTCTTCATTTAATCTCTAAGAAGTATATGTGTTACAGTCTTTTGTCTGAGATAATTTAGCGGGCTAACCTTTAGAGACAAAGTTCTGACTTTTTCCAGCCCAGTTCTGGAGCACAGAGAATCATTCTACATTTTGGAAAAGACAAAATTTTTCTTTTAGGTTGATTAAAGGGGATTTTCCTCAGAAGTTGGTTGCAGTGGTGCTGCAGAAACATCAACATTAATGTGTTAGTTTTACATCTTTTTGCTTTGGGATCCCAACTGAAATTTGATGGTGAAAATGAAGAGCAGATTATTGCAATAGTTGGTACAGGATAATTTAAAAAACAAACACAGCTTTTTTGTCTGTTTTACATTTGATTCCTCAAGTACTTAATGGCTTTCCTTGTAGACTAATGGGATAAAAAGTTATGAATGTGCACAATGCAAATAAGTACAAGTAAAACTGGGGAAATCTGAGTAAGGTCAATGGATGATATCAATGTGAGTATCCTGGATGTAATATTATAGTTCTGCTAAATGTGTTACCATTTGGGAAACTGAACAAAGTGTACAGATAACTCTGTATTGTTCCTTAGAACTGCATATGAATCTACAGTTAATGAAAATTTCAGTTAAGAAACTGTTCAGTTAGGAAAGTAAGACAATTCATAAACTCAAAAAATTTCAGAGCTAGAAGGTACTTTGGTGGCCAAACCTTAAATGAGGATGCAGACTAGAAAATTTGAATTAAATAAATTGCCCAGGGTTACTTGGCTGGTTAATGGCAGAACTAGATGAAAGGACTAGTTCTCACTGTCCAGTTTGTTTATGCTCTGCCTTCTTGTATCCATATATATGATCAGTAATACACACCCAAGATACAAGAGAAGCAGAAACCTGAAGCAGAGGCCTTGCAGCCTTGAGAGCGCTAGTTACAGAGCAGTCTGTGGACTTACCTGGCCTCACAATGCCTCGACTGTACTTCATTGTGATTGTGGGTTTTTTCAATGTATAGATTGAACACTTTATCTAAAACTATTTAGATTGGAATGCATCTGAATTATATAAAAAAGTCTGTTAAGTGGAGAAGAGGAACTAATGAATTAGTTATTTTGATGTTACACAGATTAATCATTTGATTATATGAATTTATTTTTTTACTTTTTATTTTGAAAGAGTTCACAACCTACAGAAAATTTGAAAGACTAGTACAGTGAACACCTACATACTCTTAGATTCAACAGTTACCATTTTACCTCATTTATATTGTCTCTCTGTTTATGTGTGTACATGTGTTCATACACTTGTATATAAACAAATAATCACTTTTTTGTCATGCGCACATATTTCATTAAATACTTCAGTATACATTGCCTAAGAACAATATAAAAATAAGAACATTCTCCTGTACAACCATAATACCATTAATACTTCTAAGTAAAATTGTAAAATTTCATATTATCTAATAAAACAGTTCCACAATATTATCCAGTATGAGTTTCATAATATTACCTGATAATATTTCATAATATCTAATATTCAGGTTCTCTATCACAAAAATATCTTCATTATTGTTATTGGTCAAAGATCTAATCAAGGTTCCAGTGCTTTACATTTGGATATTATTTAATTTCTTTTTATCTAGAATAGTCTCCTTAACTTTTGCTTTTTATAATCCTTTGAAGAGTCTGGGCCAGTTGTCCATGTTCTGGCTTTTTTTGTCTGTTTCCTCAAGATTAGGTTCAACTTAAACATTTTTGGTAAGACTACTTCATAGATAGTGTTGGGTACTTACTGTTTCACATTGGAAGCTTCATAATTTCGTTGTTTGCTCTTAGTGAGGCTTTTTTGATCACTTGGTTAAGGAAATTTATCTTTTCGATTGAATGATATTAGTAGGTTCTCTTCTTAATCAAGTAATCCTGAGATGATAGCTCTGTATAGTAGTCCCCTTTATCTATAGTTTTGCTTTCTGTGATTTTAGTTAACCTGTGTTCAACTGCAGTCCAAAAATACGAAATGGAAAATTCCAGAAATAAATAATTTATGAGTTTTAAATCGTCTGCTGTTCTGAGTAGCAGGTGAAATCTTGTTCTGTCCCTCTCCATCCCAGACACCCAGGATGTGAAACATCCCTTTGTCCAGTGTATCCACGCTGTACACATATCCCCTGCCCAACCATTTAGTAGCCATCTAGGTTATCATAGTGACTGTCGCCGTATCACAGTGTTGGTGTTCAGGTAACCTTGATTTTCCTTAATGGCCTCAAAGCAAGAGTAGTGATGCTGGCAATTCGGATATGCCAAATAGGAGCTGAAAAGTACTTCTTTTAAGTGAAAAGGTGAAATTTTTCCACTTAATAAGGAGAGAAAAAAAATTGGATGCTGAGGTTTTTGCTAAGGTATACAGTAAGAATGAATCTTCTATCTGAAATTGTGAAGAAGGGAAAAGAACTTTGTATTAGTTTTGCTGTCACACCTCAAACTTCAGGTTACGGCCACAGTGCGTGATTAAGTGGAACAGGCATTAAATTTGTTGGTAGAAGACCTAAATGGAAAACATGTTCAAATTGACAGCAATGTGTTGTGCCAGAAAGCATTGAGCTTATATGAACACTTTCAGCAAGGGATCCCCTGAAATGAGTGGCCGCATTCACGGAACATTATTGTAATTGTTCTATTTTACTATTATTGTTAATTTCTTTCTGTGCCTAATTTATAAATTAAACTTTATCATAGTTATGTATATATAGGAAAAAACATAGTCTGGAGTAAGTACTCAATGTTTTCAGTAGGTTCTGTGACCTTAATTAAGCAAAATGATGTATGACAAGACCAATTTTACCATAGGCTGTTGATAGAAACAAGGGTTAAGTTCCTACTGCAGGCATCTCATCAGCATTATAATGAAATGACATTATTCGAGGGTGTTCCTTCTATAGAGTTTGGTACTATCTGAAGTTTCAGGCATCTGCTGGAGGGAGATGTCTTGAACTGTATCCCCTATGGATGAGGAGGGACTAGTGTACATTGATGGGTGCCAGAAAGTAAGATAAAAAAAGACATAGTCTTGGTCACTGCCCATAAAATTTAAGAGATAGATGAAAAAATTATAGAGATAGGTATTCAAACAGACTATTGTAGTACAATGTTTGTTTTAATGGAAGTGTGCAAACTACAGTGGAAGAAATAGCTAAGCCTGTTTCGGAGGATTGGGAAAGGATTTACAGCTTGAACAGAGCCTGGAAGCCTGGGTACAAATCAACAGGTAGAGAGAGAGAGAGAGTAAGTGACTTGATGGATGTAACAGCCTGTGTGCCAGAGAGAATAGGGAATATCAGGTATGGCAGGAGCATACTTGCAAGGTTGACAAGAGTGGCAAGAAATGAGGCAATGTGAATAGTGAGGTGATGGTTAGTTAGGAAGACTATTCGATTAATTTGGATTTTATCCTGAAGGTCAGAGTTTTCTGACTTCTTTTAAAGTTGTGAATCGCTTTGTTAAAAAGAAAAACTTATGTGGACACTCAGTGTATAAAACACATAAAAGTGAAGCACTGTTTTGAAAATTGCTTTATGTGGCAAGCTGTTAAAATTTGAGCAGGGTGGAATGATACCATTTAGTATTTAGAAAAGGCCTGGTAGGTAATCTCTGTACAGTGAATATTTGTTGATTGGATGGATAAATAATCTTTACAGAGTAGAAAGTTCACTGTAGGTATAGAATGAGTGGACAGGAACCAGAAAGACAAGTTAAAAGGCTATTGCAGTAGTAGCCTAGGTGAGAGATGACAGGACCTGAACTACAGAAAGGGTTGAATGAGAGGCTAGATATAAGAATAGGAGATGGAATTTAACTGGACATGGTTGGACGGTGCTTGTTTGAGAGGAATAGTCTAGCACAATGGTACCATCTGCAGGGCTGCAACATCCCCACGGAGTGCTCTAGGAATTTGTGGAGGAATTTTTGGTCTTAGAGATTGGAAGACAGTACTGGCATTTAGTAGATGACAGCAGGCATGCTAGATGTTTACAGTGCTCAGGATATTCCCAACAATGAAGAATTCACTCCATTTTAAGAACTTTAATATAGGTGAAGTAATTTTGTATTTGAATCTGAATCTAAACTTCAGTTTTATGTATGAATACAGTGATTTTTGGAGTGTCAACATATACTAAAAATTTTAGAGATGTCACTTTGTGTGAATCAAGGGAACGTTATACTAAGTTTTTCATCATTTTGGAAAATCTTACATCTTCATCACTGGTTATATTTCAGTTGCTTGTAGTACAGCACTGTGTCAGTCTGCATTTGAGCCTTTAGGTTCTATGTTTAAGAACAAGCAACTGACTGTTGTGTCTTATAGTGAGGTCATTCTTAAGCATTTACGTTTTAAAATATATTTTATTATGTATTGTATTTTGTGTCTCCTTTTGATTACAGTTGAAATATTTTGATTATATTTATGGACATGAGATGGTTTTATTTACAAATTTCACATCAGGATGGTAAAGGGAGAATGTTAACAAAATTTGTGTTATAAAGAAGAAAGCATTGGGTCTGACAGAGTTGAAGAATCACTTGTCTAGTGAGTCCCAGGATTCTGGCTTGGTGACTACTTAGATGGAGAAAATTGAAAGAAGATTGAGTCTGAAGTCAAGGTAATTAGTAGGGCATGTTAAGTTTGAGGTTTATATGGGACATTAAAGTATTGTGAATGAGGATTTGGAGTTTAGGAGTGAGTTCTTGGCTGCGGAAAAATAACATTTACTGAGAATGGTTAACATTTTTTGAGTGAGGTAGTTAAGTATGCAGATTGTAGAACCAGATTAGATTTGTTTCTACTGGCCATGCTCAGTACCTATATGACATTTTTACAAGTTGCTTAACTGCTCTTATACCCAGTTTTCTCATCTTTAAAAAATGGGGATAACAGTATCTACCCACTGTGTTAATGTGAGAATTAAATGCCTTAAAACATGTAAAATATCTGCAGAGTGACAACTTAAAAGTTGTACTCAAATTAACCATTGATATTCACCAAACATTTAGTGCCAAGAATTATGAATTAATATGTGAATTCTCTCATTTGGTCCTTACAAAACAATATTTTTATGAGGAAACAGGCTTAGGGAGATTTAGTAAAGATTTGGGGGTCATAAGTAATATAGTTGGCAGTAAGCCTAAATTAGATAGGATTGAATTGAATACTATCAGACTTTTGTATTCCATTGTGATCCTCAGATCAACAGTTCCAGCATCACGTGGGAGCTTATTAGTTAGAAATGTGGAATCTCAAGCCTCACCCTCAATCTTCTCAACCAAACTCTACATTAAAAAAGTTTCCAGGTGATTTCTGTGCATGTTAAATATGTGAAGCACTAGGTTCAGAGATCCAAGCTGGTCAGG
>NW_006443138.1:31162315-31197492 GCF_000325575.1 Pteropus alecto
GCCTCAATAAGGGGTAGCAAAAGTCTCAGGAGGTAAAACAGCAGATTTCGGGACTTGGCAGATCTCTTGACCTCAGTGTTCTCGTCTGAGGTGAGGTTGTCTTTTAGCTCTAAGTCCCATGTTTAATACTGGGAATGTGCTGCTGAGGATGCTTAGATACCCAAGAAACCAACCTGAGGATGCTTAGATAAGTGGTGATTTGGGGTAGGAGGATAGGCATAAAACTTAGGAATAAGTATACCATGAGTGTAAAATTTAGTAAAATTTATTAAAATAAATTTTAATGAAAATAGCATCTCTCCCCATTTGTTTAGATTTTGTATTTTGACATAATTTCATTCTTTCTGAATTTCCAGCGTTTGAATTTAAGGAGGAATTTGCTCAGAAATCTTCAAAGTGAGGAAATTCTTTCTTTCAGCGTGTCTTCAAATTTTGAGACACAAATTTTATGCTGGCATGCCTAATACTCATATGTTAATTTTTAAACTATTATTAGGCTTATCGTAATTCTAAACTTAATGTATCATCATTGGATATGTTTTGTAGTAAGACCTAAAACAGTATTTCTTTAAAAAAATTCTAAAATTAAGATCTGGCTTCCACATTTGTCTGAGCTTCCTCATTTTCCTTTAAATGTCCTGAGGGCGTTGACAATGTCTATTCTTTGTACATGCAGGTAGGATATCTAAAATAAACATATTTTGATTTTGCATAAAATACTTATTAGCTTATTTGAAAATGGAACATGCAGAACTTTCCCCCCTTGAATGTAGTTTCAAAGTAATCTTTAGGATTACCCTCAATTTTTATGCTAAGTTCAGGTCAAGTGATGGAAGAAGAGTTGGGTTTGTATTGTAAAGAAGAGAAAGGTAATGTGGGAGAAGAAATTTGTGACAGGTAGCCATCAGGGTGTGGTGGAATAGGTGAGTACTGGTGGTGTCGGATGGATAGTAAGGCGGAAAGTAACTTAATGGTGAAGGTGCTTGTCGGGAGCTGAATAAGGTTAAAGAATCTAGACACAACCACCTCCCAACTCTTCTTTCCTTTTATCCTATAAGAGGACTTTTGGGAATATCCTATTTCTTGAAGGTCATTTCAGTTTTGAAATCCTCCTGTGCTGGCTCTCCTTTTCTTTTCTCCCAGGCATTGGAGCATAAGGAAAGACAGCAAGTTTAGGAAGACTAGAATTAGAAGAGGGATTGTGGGTTGTTCTTAAGGGGGGATAAGGGGAGGTTTGTTCTGTAAGTAATTTACTTGCTGCTTTTCTGGGTAATTGTAATCTCATCAGCCTTTGTAGAGTTTGTTGGCAGGAGCTCAGGAGAGTCTTCTCATTGAAAGATTGTCTCTAGACTTCTAGAACAAGCATGGCAATGATTTAGAACCCTCCTCTCCTCCAAAGAAAAAACATTTTGGAAGAGGGAAGAGGTGGATAACAGAAATTGACAGCTAAAGAGAATTTGTTGATGGATTAGTCTTTCTCCATACCACTGCTCGCTATTTATTGGAAGACCAGAGAATATTTTTTATCAGTTTTATTTTTAAAAATAGCTTTATTCAGGTATAATGGACATATAGTAAACTGCATATATATGTACATATATGTATAATTTGATAAGTTTTGACTTGTATACACTGTTCATCATCAGCACAATCAAAATAGTGAGCATATCCATGATTGCCAAGAGTTTCCTTGTGCCCCTTTGTAATTCTTACCTTCTGTCGCTCCATACCCCTCTTTTCCCAGGTAATGTCCAGAACTACTTTCTGCCACTGTGTTTTTAGTTTGAATTCCCCAGAATTTTATATAAATGGAAGCATACAGTACATACTCTTTTCGGTTGAACTTCGTTCACTCAGCGTTAGAGATTCATCCATGTTGTAGCATGTGTCAGTAGTTCATTTCTTTTTATTGCTGAGTACTGTTCCACTTTCTGGATATACCACAGTTTATCTAGTTCATCTAGTGACAAACATTGTATATTATCCTTTGGATATGTTCTTTCATTTCTTCGGGTAAATACCTAGAATTAGAATGGCTGGGTAATACGTTAAGTGAAAATTTAACTTTGAAAAAAACCCTTTATTCTAGAATCATTTTAGATTTACAGAAAAATTAGAATGACAGTACAGAGAGTTTATGTGTTTTGGGGGTTGGCAAACTTTTCCTGCAAAGGGTCAGTTAGTAAATAGTTTAAGCTTTGTGGGCCAGGTGTTTTTTCTTGGAACTACTCAACACTGCCAGTATAGGGCAGAAGCAGCCATAGATGACAAGTAAATGAATGGATATATAAAAGCTTTTAATAAAGTTTTAAATAAAATTTTATGAAAAGAAATGATAGGTTGAATTTGGCCCATGAACTGTAGTCTGCTGATCCTGGCTGTATACTTTACCAGTTTCCCTAATGTTTAATCTTAAATAGCCATGGTACACTTGTTAAAAACTAAGGTATTAACTTTGGTACAATACTATTAACCAAACTTTATATGAATACCAACAGTTTTCTCCCAGTGTCTTTTTGTTTCAGGTTTTAATCCTGCATACCACATTACATTTAGTGAACCATGTTTCCTTAGTCTTTTATTTTCATCATATAGACTAATGGGTATTCATTTTATTTTGTAGGTTTTAATCTAATACAGTGTTTGACCATTGGGAGTTCTTTTAGGGCTCCTGTGTCCTTTAGACATATCTTCATTTTTTCTTTTTGAAATATTTTCTGAATGAATAGTTTTCCATTTTATGGATATATTCCTTTTTGTTTATCCATTTATCAGATGGTGGGCATTTGGATTGCTTTCACTTTTTGGCTCTTAGGAATAATGGATGTGTGTATTTGCTTATAGGTGTTTATATGGAGATATATTGTCTTTTCTCTTGGGTAGATAACTAGGAATGGGAGTGGGGTTGTGTTTAACTTGTTAATAAACTGCCAAACTTGTTTACCGAAGTGGCTGCACCAATTTATATTGCAGTGTCTGAGTCCTGGTTTGTCCACATCATCATCAATACTTATTATTTTCTGTCTTTTTAGTTATAGATATCCTAGTGGGTATGAAGTGAATATGGTTTTGACTTGTAGCTTGCTAATGCTAACGATGTTTGGTACCTTTTCATGTGTTTATTAGCAGTTCACATATCTTTGATAAAATTTCTATTAAGATATTTTGCCCATTTAAAAAATTGGGTTGTTTTAAGTCATTTATATACTCTAGATACAAGTCTTTCATCAGAAATACGATTTTTCCTAAAAGCAACAAATGAACAGGACAAACACACTCATGGACATGGACAAGAGACTAGTGATTACCAGAGGGGAGGGAGAAGGGAGAGGAGGGAGGTAGATGAGGTAAAAGGGGTCAAATATGTGATGACAAAGAAATTTCAACTATGGGAGGTGAACACACAGTGTAAACATATATATGCCTTACTGTTAAAGAGTACAACTGAAACTTAAGGATTTCGTTAACCAAAGTCATCATAAAAATAATTAAATTTTAAAAAGAAATATGGTTTTTATGTAATGTTTTCTCAGTCTGTGGGTTGTCTTTTCAGAAATTTAAAATTTTGATGGATTATAATTTTATAAAGATTTTGTTACGTTTTCGTTTAGAAGTTTTATTGTTTTAGAGTTTGTATTTAGGTCTGTGATCCATTTTGGTTGATTTTTGCATATGTGTGAGATCCTGATCAAAGTTTTTTTACAGTTTTGTTTTGCTTGTGTTCTAGCACTATTCGTTGAAAAGGCCATCCTTTATCCACTGAGTTCTTTATACTTTTGTCAAAAAACAGTTACTTCTATATGTGTGGGCTCATTTCTGGACTGTTTATTCTACTTCATTATTCAGTTTGCTTTTAGGCCAGTACCACACTGTCTTAATTACTGAAGCTTCATAGTGAGTCTTAAAATTAAGTAATGTTAGTGATGTTCACTCTGTTGTTCATTATCAGTTGTTTTGGCTATTTTATATCCATTGCATTTCTATATGAATTTTAGAGTTAGTTTATTAGTTTCTACCAGAAAACAACCTCCTGGGATTTTGATTGGGATTATGTTGAATATATAGATGAATTTGTAGAAAACTGACATATTAATGGTATTTAGTCTTCTGACCCATGAAAATAGCATCTCTCCCCATTTGTTTAGATTTTCTTTAATTTCTTAACAGAAAACTTAATATTTTTTCACTGTTTAGAACTCTTCTATTTTTTCGTTAGAATTATCCTGAAGCATTTCATACTTTTTAAATGCTATTGCACATTTTTTTAAATTTCCATTTTTGTCTGCTAGTATATAGAAATACCATTGAATTTTGTATATTGATCTTCTATCCTGTAACCTTCCTAAACACACTTTTTTTTTAGCAGCTTTTCTGTGGATTCCGTTGTATTTTCTACATAGATGGTGATACTATCTGTGATTAAGACAATTTTGCTTCTTTCTTTCTGATCTAGGATGCCTCTTTTTTTTTCTTGCCTTATTGCACTGTCTAGAACTTCCCATAAAATGTCCAATACAAGTGTTCAGAGCAGACATCCTTATCTTAGGGAAAAGCATTCAGGCTTTCACCATTTTCCTTTAGATTTCTTATTGAACCCATGGATTATTTAGAAGTGTGTTACTTCCAAATATTTGGAAAATTTTCAGGGAGCTTTCTATTATTTTAAATTTAATTTAATATAGGTCAAATAAGATGCTTTATATGTCCTGCATCCTTTTCAGTTTATTGAGACTTGTTTTTTGGCCCAGAATGTGGCTTCTCTTGCTAAATGGTCTCTGTGCACTTGAAAAGAATGTGTATTGTGCTGTTGTTACTGTTGGCTGGAGTGTCATATAAACGTTAATTCAGAAACTTGTAAGTCTTTGAGCATACACAGAACTAATTAAATTAACCCTTTTCTAGATATTCTTATGGGAAAATAGAGAAACCTAAAAATCCATGAAAACTGGTGAGATAAGCAAATATTTCAAGAGAAGTACCTTATTTAAGAAACAAAGTACAAGTAAAACAAAAAATATAGGTTCGGCAGCTAGTCCTCAGACAACTTGAGTATTTATTAACATTGTTCTTAGGGTATTAATGTAAAAGCTTTTATACCAGCACTTCTTTTGGATAGGAATTTGAGACGTTACCTTTTCATAGCCAATATTACTGTCTTTGGTTATTTCATCATTTTCTTGCAGCAGCCTGGTGAGACAGAGAGTAAAGTTGGTGAAAGAGAAGGCCACACAGATTGATTATAAATAATAGATGATGAACAAAAAATACGAACTAGAATTTCAGAATTGGAAATTTCAGCCTCTCATTTTATAGTTGGGCAAAGTGTGATGGTTGAGGAAATTAAGATACAGAAAAGGTAGACATTTGTCTAACAGTGTTTTTTCAACAAGAGTGATTTACTTCTCAGAGGACTTTGGCACTATCTGGAGACATTTTTGGTTGCCACAATTTGGGGCACAGGACTACTAGTATCCAGTGGATAGAGGCCAGGAATATTGTTAAATATTCTACAATGCATACGACAGCTCCCCAACAAAACAGTCATCTGGCTCAAAATGTCATTACTGTTGAGCAGAAGATATCCTGGTCTAAATCCAACTTATCTTGAATTTTGATTAGAATCTTAAAAACTCTATACTTCAGTGACTTACATAATCTTGTCATCAGCCTTTGGTAATCACCTCTAAACTATTATTTTTAATATTTTTTCAAGTTCATTTTTTAAATTAGATGAAATTTATGTAATATAAAATTAAAACTTAGGTGAAATCTACATAATTTAAAATTAACCATTAACCATTTAAAAGAGTACAATTTGTGTGTAGTAAATTCAGTATGTTGTACAACTATTATCTCTATCCAGTTACAAGACATTTTTATCACCCCAAAAGGAAACCCTATACCCATTAAACAATCACTCTCCATTTCACTCTATCCTCAGCCCCTGGTAACCACTAGTCTGTTTTCTGTCTCTGTGGATTCTAAATTATTTTTCCGTTTCCTTTTTTGTGATGCTTTGGAAGGAACATTGGATGGTAAGTCTGGAGAGTGGACTTCACATCCCAGTTGCCTTGTTATTTCTCTTATTTATTATCTGTCTGATTGGGTAAGTTAGTCATTTGTCCTAAGCCTCAGTTTCCTCTTTATTTATATGATAGCTGTTATAGTAGCCAGAATGCCTTTCTTCTTTAAATGAGATCTTTAAAGTCTGAAATTCCAGCCCACATTTCGTTTGCTTAGAATTTTTGTTGGACGTCTGTAACAATTTAAAAACCTACACTAATTTCTTTCTCACCCAGGATGCTTCTGAGCCACCTTTCCAGATACTGAATTAAATGTCCATGGCTTGATGTGCTTGGAATTAGAAACTAATTTTAGTTTCAACTCAAAGTGATTAGATAAGTAAAAATGACTCCAAAGTATAACTTCATCCCATTATTAAACATAAATATATTTTGGCTTACCTAATTTAGCACTTAACTTGTATTGCTTTATAATAATAATTTAAGAAAAAACCAAACCGGTGTATTCCTATATTCTCATTTCTGCTTAAAACCTTCCAGTGGCTTCTTGCATTTAGAATAAATTGTGAATTCCTTACCAATGTGTAGTAGGATCTCCACAGAATCTCTGCTTTCATGCCTTGTTGTGAATCATTTGCTACCTGGCTCCTGCTCTAGCCACATAAGCTTCCTACCTCCCCCATAAAATCTTTGAGCTTCTTAGAGTACCAGCTTTTTCCTCTCTGTGGAAGGCATGAGGGAACAAACCCTGTTACTAGTTGTCAAACCTCAGCTCAGATGTCATCTCAGTGAAATCTTCCATGATTATCTTATCCATGGCTTGTTTTAGAAATTTAAAAAATTATAGAGAGAGAATAATACAATAAATTTCCATCACCTAGCTTCAACAGTTAACATTCTCTTGTTCATGATCACTCAGTTTAAAGTAGTACCCTGCCTCTCTTCCCAACCCTCTCACTGTCGTATTACTCTTTCCAATTTTCTTTTTCTGCAGTTATCTCTTGTTTACTTTATTGCTGTGTCCCCCCACACATGCACACCATAAGTTTCATGGAGCAGGGATATTGTCTATCCTATTCAATTTTGAATTCCAAGTACCTGGAATTGTCTGTATACATAGTCCCCTTCCTAAAATCAGGGACTGTGTTTTATGCATATTTGTATTCTTAACTGTGCCTAGTAAAGAGCTTCTTTACACATAGTAACACTAGATCTGATATTTTTCTAAGTCACTGTTCTTCTCTACTAACAATAGATTTGTTTACATTAATAGCCCTTTTCAGGATTTCTTTAATGGAAGAGAAGAATATTCTTTTATTTACTTTCTGATCCCCTTGCTTGTATAATAACAGGCTTCTTAATGATTGGTGATTTTTTTCCTTTGCCAAATTCACTTGGTTTTTAATCTTCCTTGTTGTCTGCTCATAGGTAATTTGTAACACACATTGGAAGCCCACATTTATCTTTCCTTTCCCTGATTTGTTGTTTCTAGAACTATAGCTGGATAGGATGTTTGAGAGAATTTAGATTTAACTCAGTTTTACAGATGAGATTGCCCAAGGTCATACAATAAGGTAGTGGGTTGAATTGGGATTATAACCAAGAGAGCCAAGCGTATCAGTTAATAGTAGGCAAAGACTTAATCATTTTCTCATTGTTTTGCATTTGAGTTCTGTTTATTAATTGGATTTTTATATTCTTTATAATCAGGGACCATGTTTTATACTTTTTTAGTACCTTACATAGGTTTTAGCTACAGAGTAGTATTTTTGGATTAAGAGAATGAGAAGGTCTTGCTTTATTTGAGAATTAATTTAATATTACATTTCTACCTTCTTTATGGAAAAGACACCTGGAGGGCAAATCGTGATTACTTGTGCAATGGGTATATAAAAAGAATTGGGAATGAGACAGATGAAATGGAGAGGATTAACAGAAGGCTGCAGATGGTGGCCTAGCACTTTGGAACAAGTCCATCAGTTCCTTCTGTCCAATCCAGTGTAAAAGATCCATCTGGGCCTCCCCTGAATACAAGAATGTGATGTAATGGATGTAGGATGTAAAAGCTGGGTTTTGCTGAAAATAATTGTCAGGTTGGGTAGACTTGGAAATGTTAGGAACAAGACACAAAGAGCTGAAGACTTGGTTTAGGTAGGTTCTAACATATGACTTCTCTTTCCGTTTATCTAGTAAAATTCAGACCGTTTTGGCACCTCGGTTCATTTTTTTATTGTTTGTTAAAAAGAAAACAAGTAAGTGTTGAATTTTAAAACAATACTTTTTCTCTCAAAAGAAAATCGATTGTAAAATCTTAAGAAAATTGAGATAAGAAAAAAGAAGAAAATAAAATGGTTGTTTATAATTAGTTATTTTGAGCCTATACAAGTCTGTTTATATATATGCAGGCACAATTTTGAAGTAAGTGTCATAACATTATATGTATTAAGTCCCTTTAAAAGTAATATGTGATGAACATTTTTCAGATATGGCTATGCCATTGTTTTTTTTAACCACTCCCCTATTGTTGGACATCTGGATTTTTCCCAATCTTACATAAACTAACAGTGCTAAGATGTATTTTTGTATATGTGTGTACATGACTCTTTTCTTAGAATAAAATTAATAGTGAATTTCTGTGCTCAGGTTTTGTACCAGTTTTTTAAAGTGATATTTTTGATTTTTGATTGTCATGGCTTATGTTCTAATAACTTGCCTCATTTGGTTTGCATGTCAAATAAATGATGATTCATAGTTGTGGCTGCAGTTCTGGTGGTCTTATGTATTGTAACTAGAAATGATTGGGAAAGGGTAATTTCTATTTATTCAGTCTGGTTCTGCAAAATAAGATAATAGGTAGTATTACCATTGAGTTTTAATGTGATTAAATCCAGTTAGTAAAGTCATCCTATTATTTTCTTGTAGCTACACTTCATTTTCTGTTTCTAGCTTTCCTTTACATTTTAATTCCCTGGCCTACCTCCCATACTCTTTAGCTGCTTTCTTTTTTTGTGTGTGTGAGTCTGCCTGAAGCAGACCTGGGTTTGTCTTAGCTTCCATTCTTAGGGCTAAAAAGCCTTTGGCTTCCAGTTCACAATTCTGTAGAATTTGCTAATTTTCACATCGGGGGAGGGATTTGACCACCATTTCGACTCTCCTATTTTCAACAAAAGTAATTGATAGAAGAATATTGCTATGGAGTCAGAGAAAAGGTAATGAACCTTTTCCCAGAGGCTCTGGGGAAATTGTGTGTGGAAGTCCCTCAGTATAGCTATAAAGGCTCTTTGAAGTCATTTGTGAAGCTTAAACATGGTTTGAGTCTCCATTAGTGGTGTAGTGTGTCATTTTATGGAGACAGGTGGTGGACTTCCTTGGGGAAGGGGGAGGATGGAACCTAGCTGCCTTCTCAGGAGACATCTAGAGCTGCCTTCCTTTCTCATGGCATTCTGGATATAGCAGTCTATATGTGCATCTACAGTCTGTCTTTTGAGGAGGATGTTCTTTTTGCAGATAGGCTGCAGTCTGATTTTTGATTAGCCATTGTTAGAATTTTCTTCAGGAAATGCCTGACACCCTTCTTTAAAATTTCTCTGAGGTGGAGTGTCTGACCTCAACCTCCACACCCTCTTGGGGGCACACAGACCTTTCTTTGACCTTGTTGGAATTACACATTTTGTAGAGCCTTATTAGATCTTTTGCAGTGCTTGTAGTTATGAGACTAGTTTTAGAGAAGGATATATGTGATGACTGTGGACCTCCTATAAAGGGATAGGAATCAGAAAATTATTCTTGTGGGGAGGACAGAGCAAGTTTATATATAGTTCTGACCTTGGAAGCTAGAATGTGAAGGGAGACAGCGATAATTTGTGTACTCAAGCAGTGTGTGTGACTTACTCCTTTGCAAGTTTTGTTTCCAGGCAAATACCCTTCAAGATCTAGAGTTACACTTTGGATTTTGAGGTCTATTTTTTCTAATGCTGTTGCTTAGAATTGTTCTTAAGCATGACCTTAACACACTGGTCTATCTAGGCTGTGATTGCCCCATTTAATCAATCAAGCTATCACTACAGCTGCTAGGCTTGCTTCCTCCTTTGGCATTATTCAGATCTGTGGATCTGAGCAGGAGGGAAAACAAATTGTTTGGTGTCACATTGTTCACAGGACCTGAAGTCTATTTTTTCATTTGGTATGCATTTTGACATTTCAGATATGCTCTTCTCCCCAAATGATTCTATAAGCTAAGCTGGATATGTGGTTTAAAGCTAGTCCACATTTCATGTGTGTTTGGAAGATGGATTCTAGAATCACTCTAGATCTCTTGGAAGACAGATTCTTGATAATGACAAAGTTTTGAAGTGTATTGCAAGTACTTTGTTACTGATTGTCAATTTTCTTATTGTGTGACTGATATACCTAAAACATTTGAGCAGATGCAAGATTCTTGTAATATTGTAACTCATATTTTCACATGCCCTTTAGGATGGGAAAAAAAAATTGTTGGAGCAAGGAGTTGGAATGGATTATAACTAGGACAGGCTAAAGTATGTAATTTACCTTTATCCTTTCTTAGTGATATGCCTATTGGGGCATGCTTGCATGTTTAAGACATCTATTTGCAACCAGTGATTAATTCCTGAGGTGTAGGTTATAAAGTGAGAATTGGCTGTACAGAATGTTAAAATATTTTTTATTAAATTGTCTCTTACATGGAAGGTAGATATGTGTGTAAGGTGGTGACTTAATTCACTTAGAAGCCATTTGTATTGGTGCCTACAGTGCCTAATGTGTGTTCCTCAGTATTTGAATGAATGAATGAATGAATAAATAAGAATTGTTTTCACTATTGAACCTTACCTAAAGAATTTTACACTAATTCAGATGTAAACTGGTATATGGCTGGTATTTTGGGTATAATTCATTAGAGCACTGGCAGTATGATACGCCCTATAGTTTTATATTTCATACGTTCCTCCCCCCCTCAAAATACCCATAGATGAACAACATTTTTTGAATGATTCTAGGGTAGTAATGTACAATCCCCAGTTTTACAAGATTACAGTTCTCCAGTTATTTCGTGGTGTGAAACTCAAGACATTCAAGGTAAAATTTTAATTCACCTTAAGAATAAGATTTTTTAAAAAAGGATGCAAGGCACAACACTGAAGTACTATACCGTATCTGTATAGTACTTGTATAAAGTACGAACCTTTCACTTTCCCTTCTCTCTAGTTCATGGCAAAAGGAGCCATGAACTAGAGAGAAGGGAAAGTGAAAGGTTCGTACTTTATACAACATGAGTTAGATTTTCTTGTCTTCTCTCCTAGGTGTGCTAGTGTACAGATGGTATTATCATTTAGTGCCATGTGTGAAATATCTTGGGCAGCAGTTGAAATGAAATAATTAGTGGCCAGATATACTTGAACTCTTGGAAACACTGCGACCTGTAATACATCCAAGTATAGTAAAAATCTGAAAATCCAGCATTTTGTTTTCCAGAAAATCCACAAGGCATACAAAGAGATTTTTACTGTAATATAGTTTGTTGGTAGATTGGTAGAGCGCATGTATTAGAACTGTTTGGCTTGCTAACATTTACATATTGTGGTACATCTTAACTCAATGGGAGAGTATAACTTGCCATTCTTGATATATTTGCCATTTTATGTAATGCAGTTTAGAAGTCAGATACTGTATTCAGTTGTGATTATCTCAAAGTTTTTCTACTTTTAATTTCATATCTAATTTATGATAAGCTCAAGCCAAAAGCAAGGTGGTGTGGGTTAACCGTAGTGATACCACCAGAAAATAGCACTAATAAATGACTTAGACAAGGTGAAAACAGACACATGAGAGCATTCAGATTTTCAGTATAGGTCATCTGCATTGCCCGATATTAAGTTTGTATCTAAAGTTTATTTGCTTTTCTTGGGAAAAGAAATTTGCACTTCAAATGTATTAGATTGTTTTCTCCTTCTATGTCTATAGTCCATTAGTATGCAGCACAGCTTCTACATTAATCCTATCGATAAATTCTTTTACAGGTCGTTTCTGCACAACTGAAGAATTCATACCTCTATATTTGTGAGTGTTAGTATGAGATTATTTAGTCAACTATATTCTCAATAGAGCAGTACCTAAGTATACTGTTCGATTATAGTTCATTTAAATTACTGTATCTTTTAACAGATGAAATGTATACCATATGTAGTATAAAATGAAGAGATGTCTTAAAGTTGTGTAAAACAGTCTGGAAAATTTCAGTCTGGGTTGTGGTGGATTAACAGTTACTCTCATTTTTGCTTTAGGCCTTCCTGGTAGCATATCTTCATGAGATGAAGGGCTTGTGTTTACAAGTGAGTGAGAATTTGGAGTTTGAAAATGTTGGTCTTAGCAATTTCAGTTCATGTAAATATTTCTTGTTGTATTCTCAAATAATTTGAAGGTATTTTTTAAAAAAATCTGTTGATCAATCATCCATCTGTAACATCCACTGGGAAGAGACTTTCTTCAATTTAACTTTTTTCACTGGAGATTTCACTACTTCCGGAGGCCCAAGTTTCCCAGTATATTGATTTCTGGGAAGAAATTGTTTTTAGGATTGCTTTTAATGTTTCCAGACCTTGTCCATTCTGTGTTGGAGAGGGTTGAAATGGTGAAATTATGAAGCCATAAGTTAGTGCCAAGGGAGTTGCGTGTCCTGTTTACTGAAATACCTTTGAATACAGTTCCCTTAATAGTGACTAATTTTATGTAAAATATTTGGACCTAGGCAGCTAAGTGTATGTGTAGAGTCAAAGGGTAATAAAGCTAGAGAAACAAGTGATTTTAAATTAATTGTTATAAATGATTACTAGTACTGAGTTAAGAATTTTTTAATTTTGTGGGTCAAGAAGATGGACTGCTATATCATCTTTTAAAATTGTTTTCTTTTCCTGACCTTTATTGTCTCTTACCAGTTTTTTGTTTCCTTGGCTGTCAAATATTGGTAAATTCCTTCCTCCTCATTTGTTCTCTGAATAACAAAATGGGTAAAGTCAGTATAGTATGTTAAAGAATTTAGGTTCTAAATCTAAGCTGCCTGGATTCAAGCCTTGGTCATCCTATGAATGTATCATGATTTATCTAATTATTCCTCCTATTTGAACCCTTCAGTTGTTTTAGTGCTTTGCTTTTTTTTTTTTTTTTTAAATAAAGTACCAGTGGATAGCAAATGCACATTTATGATTCTTTTTTCCCTATGTAAATTCTTAAAAGTGGCAAAGTAATGAATCTTTTGAAAGTCTCTTGATACACAACAGGAACATTATTTATCTTTTAAGAATTTAAAATAGCTTTATTACATAGAAGTTTATTGAGTGTTTTACTCTTGCTAATTCTTGAGAGACTTGATTTTCGATGGGCTTTATTACATTCATTCAACAAGTTTCTGTTGTATGCATTTTGGTAGAAATAGCATTTAGATAAATTTAAATATACGCCTAGCAACAGCAATTGACTGGCATTATGTTTTCTCTGAGGATCACTTCTTGATAATTGTTTTGCCTTATAAAATGGGAAATTTTCTGTGTTGTACTTGATTCTTAGGCAATAATTACTTTTAATTTAATGGAAGAAGAAATACAGCAACTTAATAAGTTGTAGTTAGTGGAAAGCACTATTATTGGTGAAATGACTGGTCAAGTTTTGCAAAAAGTAAGGAAAAAATGTTAGGATGCAAAGTGTTATTGCTACAATCTCTGCTTAGGGTGAAAGGTAAAATTATGGCTCTGGCATTTCATTGGAAGCAGAGTTTCTGGGTAGCTGAGATTCCTGATATTGCAGAGTTTACCACTGTTTACCACTTGATGGTTTAAACTTTTAATGTTGAGAAGAAATCTTGATGGAGAAGAAATCTTGATGGAGAACGTATCATACTTCTCAGCTTTTTTAAAAAATCAACTTTATTGAAGTGTAATTCATACAAGTGCACAGATTTTAAGTATACAGTTGGATTTCATCAACTTTATACACCTTCGTAACCACTTCCCCGAACAATATACAGACCATTTTGAAAGTCATATCTGCCTCCCAACACATATATACTCTGTCCCATGTATTTATACTCTGTTCCATGTAGTTGTTGATCTGATTTCTGTCACTACAGATTAGAGTTGCCTGTCTTAGAAAATAAATAGAATCATACAATATGTATTTTATGTCCTTCCCAACCTAATATAGTGTATGGGATTACTTTTATCTAGTCCCAGTAATTGTCCATCCTATGTCTGTACTGCACTGTAGCACAGTTAATTTCATTTCTGTTGAGCTGTATATGTCTTTGCTCCTAACTTTATTAGCCCCACACTTAAGTTTGGGTGTGTCCTCTAGTGCTAGCTTTTTAAAAGAGTGTTTCTGGTTCACTTCATGTCAGACAACCACTGAGATCTATGTTTTATTGTCATTTTATCTACATTATATTTTTCATAGGCTGGCCCTATTTAACTAGTCAGACTTCCCAGTATGGTGATACATGATAAATGCACATAATCTGTGCTCAGGTCCTACCTTTCTGTACCCTATGTCTGCCTCACTTCCCACATGTCCCTTGGCCATCATTCCATCTGTCACTCTTATTTTGCGCCCTAATTCTCCAAGATGTTATATCAGCCAATTTATCCTCCATCAGCCTTTGTAGTTCATCACACTCAATTATCTCTAACCTTCTCCCTCCTATACCCCTAACAAACACCCCACCACTTCTGTCTCAGGCTGTGATTGATTTCCTTTCCTTTCTTACCAGCTTTCTCTCTAGGCCATGCATGCATGCTTGTCAGATTTTAATCCTGGGGAAAGAAGTGTTCCACTTTGAGCCTAAGTTGTACTTTGTGCAGTCTGACTTGTTTTTCAACGTCCAGCCTGGGCTTTGAAAATATCCACTGGGGAAGAGAAGTGCAAGCTTGCATCATTCCCATGGGCTGTGCCTGCGGTGGTTTTTGTTGGTTTTAAAAACAGCTCACTACTAGGGTCTCAGATGACCCTAGAAACAATTACTTTGCCTATGTAAGTTATAGTAGTTATAGACAGTCACTTCCCACTTTGTATTTAATTAGCAAAATCATGACAATGCACATCATTAAATATATGCTATTAACTCTTAGTTTATTTGACCAGTACAGTAACCTCTGTTTGTAAATGCTTTGTTTCTATAGTTTGTGGCTTATATAGCATGATTAAGTGGTCACAACTTATAGAGAATCCTCGTGAACGTAACAGTATTTATGATCTTTGAGTATTGATCATAGCTGTGATCACTTATATACATTTGCTAGCTTTCTAAATGCCACATCAGTTTTTGCTGAAGCTGCAGTGAAAAACACAGAAACAAGTGACTTTAATATCAGGCTCTTAATATACCTTATTTTTTATTTAGCTCTTAGAACAACTCTGATATAGGTGACGTTGTCTCTTTCACAGATCAGGAAACTTGAGCTTAAATTAATTGAACTGTTCTCTTTTGGTCTTGAGGGTATTTGGTTTTAAGTTATTTCAAAGGAAGACAGTAATACCTACCTTGTAAGATTGTCGGGAGGATTACAAATAGTATATATGTAAAGCGACAAGCATAGTGGTTGCTGCTGAAATTATTAGAACAGACACGTTTCCTGTTCTCAGTAAATTTATGGTCTTAGAACATCTTCCTAAACATGCTAGCTTTTGCTTGAACTTGTTCATCTCTAAGGGTAGTTCATTTCATCTTGAGTCACAGCATGAAATTATTTGTGTATAGATTTTGAATAACTGCCATCAGTACTTTCTTTACTGTTCATCCTGAATTCAATAAATTAAATACGATCATTAAAAAAAACCCATATGTCCATTTTGAATGGTATCATTGGATCATTACATTAAAATGAAAACCAACCACAGGCACAAAACTCAGACTACCTTTCCTAGTATTTTTTCAAAGACTCCGTCACACACCCTGGAACAGTCCATTGAGATACTCACAAACCATACAATTCACCCATTTAAAGTATACAGTGCAGTGGTTTTAATATATTCATAGAGTTGTGCAGCAGTCACCACAAATCAGTTTTAGAACATTTTTCATCACCCCTAAATGAAACGCCAGACCTTCTGGCAGTCACCCTCTACTCTTCTTTCCCCACCCTGTTGTTTAGAAACCACTAATATACTTTCTGCTTCTGGGTTTGCCTGTTCTGAGCATTTCCTATAAGTGGGATCATACAAAATATGACCTTTTGAGACTGGCTTCTTTCACTTAGCATAATGTTCTTAAGCTTCATCCATGTTATACAGATATTAGTACTTCACTCTTTGACAAGTAATATTTCATTGTATGACTATACCACATTTTGTTTATTCATTCTTCAGTTGATGTGGGTTGTTTCCACTTTGGGCTGTTGTGAATAATGCTGCTATGAACATTCGTATATGTTTTTGTTGTTGTACCATTTTCTGGTCCCACCAGAAGTGTTTGAGGGTTTCAGTCTCTCCACATCCTCATCAACACTTGTTTTTATCTATCTTATTATAACGTTCATAGACTTTTACATATAGGCTTGGATGATAGAAGCTTGGGCGATGTCAGTAAATGTGACATATTCTGCCTGGGATTTTTCCTGGTAATTCTAATTCCCCAAGTGCTGCACTGTTTTGGGGAATGGGACATTTAACATCACTAGCAAACTGGAGGGTTAATTCGTACAACCGATATGAGTGATAGTCCTTACTGGTTAAAATCTATGTTTGTGAAGGTCTGGTATTGCTATATCTAAATCTTTAGAAACACTTTTCATATGTCGTCTGTTTCAATAATACTTGATAGATTTTAATAGGAATGCTGTTGGTATAGTACACACGAGTAAGTTTATGTGTAGAACTGCCGAAAGTATTTTAAACTTTGTCAGTAACATATCAACTCTAATCATGTGTTGGTTTGGTCAGAGAAGTTAAAACTAACTAGTTAAGCATTACACTGACATTCTCCACATGTCATTTCATTCTTTTTAAAAATTTAAACTATTGAATGCATTCTGAAGGGGGCGATTTTGCCCCAGAGGCGGTGAAAATTGGTTCTTTTAGGTATGAAGTGAAAAAAATCTTTAGCTAGTTATTGTGTTCTGTGGCCTCATAGGGCCATAGTACATAAAGTGATACATAGTATATCTATGATACTAAAATTTCATGGTTTGGGACAATTGGGAAAAAGATCTAAAAAGGTTCCTTACAGGCATGATGATGCAAAACAGGTTGAGAAACACTTTTTTACTGCATAAAACAGAGATGCTAGAATATTAGATCATTAGAGATCATATAGTCAGAATATCTCATTGTACAGTGTTTAAATAAGGAAATGAAGTGAAATAACTTACTTGAATAAATGAGTACCTGCTGTGTGCCAAGCATTCTACTGTGCAGGATAGAAAATGAAAAGACCCTTTGCTTCTCTTGGGAGAGGTCTTACATATAGTTAAACATGGAGTGATTATTGATTCAGTTGATGAGGTATATTCAAGATGAGTGGGAGAGAACAGAGGAAGGGCCATATAAGGCAGCTTGGGAGAAACAGGGAAGGGTCCAGAAGGAATACTGTGTGTAAGCTCTAAGTCTTGACCCACCTTTCTAGGCAGCTGCAATAGATTTTAGTTATTTTTCAAACCTCAGTATATTTTAGAACCACTAGATTGCTTGTTTAAAATCCCACTTCTGAAACCTAACCCCAGATAATATGATTTGGGTTTGAGTTCCGGAGATTCTGTTGCAGGTAGTCTAAGAACTTTGTTTTAGGAAATGCTCTGTTAAATGGTGGCAGTAATAATTTTTCAGGATCATACACTAGTCTGACCTTGGTTTGTGGACATTAACCCACTAGGCTGTTGCCTTTTGTCCCTTTTCCAGTAGCCTAGAAATAAATTCTCCCAACCATGGATTAGAACCCCTGCCCCCTTCATTTTTTTAACCCCAGCCAAGCTGTCACTGTTTCTTGCCTTCTTGATTTGATTATGTTGGTATATATTTTCTTTAGCAGCCATTAAGGGTGATAGATCCTTTACCTGCTGCTGTTCAAAATAAAGGCAATGTTATCTCGTCTTCTCAATTCATCAGAGAATATTGTGTTAAATCCTGGATGCTACAGGTGAAAGGATAGTGTCAAGTCAAGGGGAACTTGAAGAGAAGAGAGACTAGCATTATCTGAGACTGATTTAAAAAACAAACAAACATGAATGTTTAACTTGGAAAAGAACACATACTGGGCATTGTCCAAGTACAGGCTAAATCAGCACTCTTTGAAGTTTTAGAGCTGAATGTCAAAATTCCAGTACTTACAGAGTAATTTAATGAGAGGGTGGGCCAGAATCAGAATCACATCTCTTGATTTTTCAAAAGAAGTGAGATGTCCAGATTTTTATGTAAACTCTCCCAGATTAAAATAAACCAAACAACCAGTTTAGGACAATAAAAACAAAACTACAGCCCAAAACAAATATTTCTGTACACCACCAGTGTGCAGTCCCTTATGTATCAGATAAAACTTTGACTAGTCGACTCATTAAATCTTTCAAGTAATGTGATTAAAGCAGACAGCCCACAAATGAGAATTTACTTATTTCTAAGACCCAGACCTTGGCAGCAAGATTATATGGCAAGGTAGAATTTAGAGAGAGTGTTGTATAATTGCAAGATAATACCTTTGTGAACTGTCTCAAAGTGAGATTCGTGGTTCAGTGCCTCTTCTCTCAATTCTAAATTTAGGAAACCCTAGGACCCCTTTAGAGTTATGTAGCCTAATAAGGCAGATTTCTGGGGAATTAACAAGTGAGATTGATCACAGAACATCTATTTTTGTTTAATTCCAGTGAAAATTTTGGACATACCATAAACACATTTAGTCTAGAGTAGACTCACTGGATCTCCTTATACCCCGCCCCCAGAAAAATTAAACTTCATGGGAGCAGGACCCTCTGACTTAGTCCACTTAAATGGTATTTTCTCACGGTTATCTTGTCCTCTTAAACACAATAATATGATGTCTCCTAATAATTAATTAGTATGTCACGTGTTCTGAAATACAGTAACAAATTTGAGACATAAAATATGAATTATCAGTAATCCTCCAAGGATTAGGTACCGGGCATCAGAAAAGGTAAATTCCCTAACTTCTTCACTTTCTTGGAATAGTTTGCTGTTAATTTTAATTATGTTTAATTATAGTCAAAGCTGAATTTGGCCTTTAGGTACAGTTTTATATACAATAATAGAATGTACAGTAATTATATATTACCTGTTTCTAGTTCATCACATAAAAAATTGGAGTGGTTTAAGAAAGACTTATGTCAATTAAGAATTCTTTACATGCTGCTTGGTCGGTCCTGCCTCTGACATGTATTTTAGTAAATTTGCTTAATGATCTTTCATCAGATGCTTAGGCTGTGTTCCTTTGAATAAGTAATGTGCCTTTTGAATAACTAATGTCTCTTTTGAATTAATTAATTACTCTTTGGGTAATTGATTTTGAAAAACCTATATTTTTACCACTAATTCCAAAACCTTTTTCTCGAGTTGCTTTGTCTGCCTACTCTCGGTGTTGACTGAGTTTGTCACCACTGAATTTTCCCTAAACAGAAGTCCTATGGTACCAATATTAGTCCTCGGTCAAGAAGAGTTTGTATAAATAGCTTGCACACACTCTGGAGGAGGGGAAGAAGGAGAATTTAAGTGTTGGGCCCCAGATGTGAGCTCCTCTTCTGTTTTTGTTTTAGGGTAATTAATGTTTCCTTGGATTAAACTAAACTTGGGGCTCTTGTGCTTCTGGCTTTCAGGTCTGAATCAGTACCTTTAAGCAATGGGCTAGGGAGTGGGGGGAATGGAGTTTGTATTTCATGTCATCATCCCCAAATGAATGAGGTAACATGAGAGCAGTGTTTTTTTAGGCTTGGACTTGAGGCTAGAAAATGGGTTATGGAAAATGAAAACTCTCCGCCACAGAATCCTAGTGACTTGGGAGGAACTAGACTGAGAGGTCTCTTGTTATACCCTAGTGACTTCAGTTCTTAGAGATTCTGTTGGGTTTTGTGGTGTTCGCTTCTAGGTTCTTTGGTTGTTATAAGGTGGCTTGTTCTTGTCTGCCATTCTGCATCCTCCTCCCCGCCCCCCCGCCGCCCCCTTGCCTTCTAAATTAGATACATTCTCTCCTCTGCTCCCAGACGTCTCCATCTCTTCATCCCCTGACAGAGCAATCATTTATCAAGTTGTTTCACGCGTTGTCGGGAGGGGGGCCCTGGGGACCTGAGTTTGTTTCGTCCCTTTGTTGGAGCTCCACAGGATCATCCAGCTTAGTCTCCAGCCAACTGCTGGGAGTTGCTGGACTCCAGGAGCAAATGTTAAAGGGGCCCCCTTTCATCTACTTGCACTGCTACTTCGATCTTTTATTTTAAAATTCCAGCTTATTGGAACTGTAATCACCCTGTATTCACACACATACATTTCTAGATATGTATGCAATCCTGAAAGGTTTTTGTTTGTTTTTCTTTTTACTTTTTTACCCCTATTTTACCCCTAGTCATTAAAGATCTGGAAATAGATTTTTATTCTCTTTCTCTTGGTTATTCCTTGTCCGTTTTCTGTTCTTCCTTCATTACTACCCCATCTCTTTCCTAGTGGTGGGTCATTATGGATTGATTTAGTAAGTGAGAGTTCCTACTTTTATAAGACATATTTTTGGATATGTTTTTCGTTATCCAGGTGTCCTTTTTTCTGATGTCTTACTTCCCAATGAATAGGAATATATAAATAGGATAGGAGTAAAAAATATATATATTTTTTTTAAAGTTTGTCAAACTTCAGTTAAAGGTGAATATTATTCCTTAAGTTATGCAAGTTATCCAAAGTATTTTAAAAAGGAAAAGGAAAAATGTACTTAGATTTAAGGATGTAGCGTGAATGTTAACCAGTGTTCACTGACCATGACTTTGAAAGATGGATATTGCTTACTATAATTTAATAGTTTAGAAGGACAGTGTTTGTTTTGTGGGGTAATAGAAATCTGACTATAATGCAGTGAGGGTTATGAGAATTTTTTTCTGTGATCCTGGAATATTCCCCCCAATATTTTATTATGAAAACTTACAAATGAACAGAAAGGTTGAAGATATTAATTAAACATTATATTTTGGGCTTAAACATTTTTTTTCTTTGCCAAGCTGAATAGAACACACAGTAATCTCATAATGCATTGTAAAGTTATGCTTGGAAGCAAAATAATGAGAAAAAAAGACCTCAGATGATATGTGCTAAAAACAGTCTGAATTCTTAAATGAACCTGGTAGACAAGCTGAGCCCAGACCCTAAAGTTGAGTATTGTTGCTAATCAAGTTTAGTGGGGAAAATGTTCTCCCTTCTCATCAGATATTTTAGGTTGAGAATGGTCATTTGATCAGACTGTCAACTGAAAAAGTTTATAGTGAGCACTAAATTGTCTTGGAGTATTGTGACTTTTAACATCAAAGCGAGTTCAAAATGTTTTTCCCTAAGATATGTCGTTATTTTAGGGATATACGTCAGCTGTAAAACCGTAGTGTGTTGTTTCTTACTGAGTTTCACAATAAAACTTAAGATTGTACATTGCTAATAAGGATATTAGTACTATTTCAATATCACTAATACTTAGCTATGTTTCAAATTAAGAATAGGAAAGCAAACAGACCTTCATAATTCTGAAAATTTATTGTGTACTATTTACTGGATACTATTTTAGGCAGTTGGAGTAAAGGAATGAACAAAACATGGAAACATTCTCTCGGAGCTTAAATTCTTTGGGGGAGACAAAACAGTCACACAGTTTTCTTGACATTCTTCGGCAAGGGTTGGTGAGTTTTTCTGTAAAAGGCCAGAAAATTTCTCTTGCCAATCCTCGACTTTGCTATGTAAATGTTTGGGCAAGTCTGGGGGTCAATAAAGCTTTATTTATAGCAACAAATACCAGACCATAGTTTCCTGACCTCTGTTCTGAGCTGTAAAAGAAAGACAAACAGTAGGACATTAACAGTTTTTTAAAAAATTTGTGTAACAAAATATACCACAGAGTTATAAACAAGAGTTTTAAGAAAAAAGTATTGGCAAAGCGATGACAAAGAGTCAATACTGTTAATATACATACATCCCAGTGAAACGATGGGCAAAGGATATGAAGAGGCAGGTCATTGAACAAATCTAAATGGCCGATAAATATCTTAAAAGATGCTCTTCTGACTGGCACAGATTTTAAGGGTGGTGATATCTATTGGAAGACAAAAGGGTACTCTTATATATTCCTAATAGAAAATAAGATTGATGCTACCTTCTTGAAAAGTAATCTGACATCTGTTAAAACTAAAACTACATAAATGTATGTATTTTCTTTGTCCCAGAAATGCAACCCCTGGGATTTGGTGGGGGAGGAGGTATGATATTTCATTGTGGTTTTATTTAATTTAATTTTTTTTCATTTTTTAAAATTGTAAATACACATAACAAAACATCATATTAACCATTTTAAGTGTACAGTTCATTGGTATTAAATACATTCATAATATTGTGCAGGCATCGCCATCCATCTATCTCCAGAACTCTTTTCATCATATAAAATTGAAACTATGTCTGTTAAATAATAACTCTAGTCTCCGCCCCTGCCCCTCCCCCCACCCACCAGTCTCCTCGTCACTGGTGACTACCATACTACTTTGTCTCTATGCTTTTGACCACTCTAAGTACCTGATATAAGTGGAATCATACTGTCTACCCTTCTATGACTGGCTTATTTCATCTATCATAATTACCTCTATTCAAACAGTTGTAGTACATTTCAGAATGTCCTTTTTAAGGCTGAATAATGCTCCGTTGTATGTATATACCACATTTTGCTTATCTATTCATGCATTGATGGACACTTGGATTGCTTCCACATTTTAGTTACTGTGAATAATGCTGCTATGAATATAGGTGTGTAAATATCTCTTTAAGACCCCGCTTTCAATTCTTTTGGATATATACCCAGTGGAATGCTGGATCGTATGGTAATTAATTCTGTTTTTTAATTTTTTCAAGAGCCTGCCATACTATTTTCCACAGTGGCTCTTCCATTTTACACAGTGTACAAGGGTTCTAATTTCTCCACATCCTCACCAATACTTAATTTCTGAGTTATTTTGGATAGTAGCCATTCTAATGGGTATGAGGTGATATCTCATTGTAGTTTTGATTTGCATTTCCTCAATGATTAGTGATATTGAGTATTTTTTCATGTGTTTAACGGCCATTTGTATTTCTTCTTTGGAAAAATTTAGGTCTATTCAGGTCCTTTACCCATTTTATATTTGGGTCATTGGGTTTTTTTGTTAAGTTTTAGGAGTTCTCCATATATTCCGGATATTAATTTCTTATCAGATACATGATTTACAAATATTTTCTCATTTGTGAGTTGCCTTTTTACTCTTTTGATAATAATTTTGATGTGTAAACTTTTTAAAAGTCCAGTCTTTTGTTGTTGTTGTTACCTGTGCCTTTGGTGTCATACCCAAGAAGTTATTGCCAAATCTAATGTTATGAAGATTTGCTCTATGTTTTCTTTTAAGAGTTTTATAATTTTAGTTCTTACATTTTGGTCTTTAATGCATTTTGAGTTAATTTTTGTATATGGTAAGAGTCCAAGTTCATTTTTTTTTACATATGATATTCAGTTTTTCCAGTACCATTTGGTGAAAAGACTATTCTTTTTCCATTGTATGGTCTTGGCACACCTGTCAGAAATCATTTGCCTTTGTATGCAATGATATGTTTCTGAGTTCTGTAATCTCTTCCATTGTTCTGTCATTCTGCCAGTACCACACTGATTTCATTACTGTAGCTTTGCAGTAAGTTTTGAAATAAGTGCCTGTCCTCCAGCTTTATTCTTTTTCAGATTGTCTTGGCTATTCGGGGTCTCTTAAGATTCCTTATGAATTTTGTAATGGATGTTTCTATTTCTGCAAAAAAAAAAATCATTGAGATTTTTATAGGGATTGCATTGAATGTAGGTCACTTTGGGTATTATCGCCATTTTAACAATATTGTCTTCAAAGCCATGAATGTGGGATGTTTCAATTGATGTCTTTAATTTCTTTTAGCAGAGTTTTGTAGCTTTTATTGTGCAAATCTTTCACCTCCTTGGTTAATTCCTAAGCATTTTATTTTTGATGCTGTTGTAAATGAAATTATCATTGTAACTTTTCAATTGTTCATGTAAGGCAGTTCACGCGATTTTGTGTTGTATCATGCTACTTCACTAAATTTATTATAATAGTTTTTAAATATAGCTTTTAGGATTTTCTAAATGTAAAAATATGTCATCTGTGAAAGAGCTAATTTTACTTCTTCCTTTCCAATTTGGATTGCCTTCTCTTCTTCCTTTTTCTTTGCCTTTTCCTTTTCTTTCCCCTCCCTTCCAGTTTGAACTTCCAGTACTGTGTTCAGTGGAAGTAGTGAAAGTGAGCACCCTTGCTTTGTTTCTGATCTTAGTTGAAAAATGTTTAGTCTTTTATCCTCCTGGGGTTCCATAAATACAGAACAACGAGGGCACATGCACAAGGAAGTTCATTGCAACCTGGTTCTAAGTGGCAAAAATGGAAAACAAAATCAAAGCCCATCAGTGTGGAAGTGGATGAATAGAATATGTTATCTCCATACCCTGGAATATTATTAGGTAGCCTTTCAAAGAATGAATTGGAGCTATACCCCTTTACGTGGAGGGATTTGCACAAAATAATGAGAGAAGCAACATGCAGAGAAGTATGGGTAATACTAATCTATTAAGATAGGGCCAACCCTCCGATGTTTATGTGTACATATCCAAGCGTATATGTATGAACCATGCCTGTGATTTTATGTGTACTGAGAAAAACAAAATAGGATATATACGTACTTGATTTTTAACATGGATATATCAGTTACTGATGTAGGAGGTAAAGAAAAGAGTAAAAAAGTTGTATACATAAAACCCTCAGAATGAATAATATGATTGCCTTTTGAATTTTTGTAAACTGCGTGTATATGTATGAATGTATATATTTGTTTACAGTTCTTTGAAAGGAAAAATGAACACAGTCACTCAAGCTTTACAACTCTAGTGATTTGACAAAAGGCTTACTAGCTCTCAAACTTGATGTCTTAAGAGACCCTCATCTTTATTGTACATCTCTAATTTCTTGTCCCATTTGCCCTGTTGGCTGAAAAATTGAAATCTTCTCCTTGTGTTTTGTTTTTGTTTTGTTCTTTTGAGGAGTGGGCACAAAAACTTTACTCAAAAACTGGAAACGCCCTAGAGAAATGATGACTCTAGGTCATACAACTAGTAACTGATGGAACTGACATTTGAATTTAATCTAGGTCGGTCCTTATACTTCACACTATATACCATGTTTTAATCTTTCTCTCTTGACTTTCGTGCTTCTCTTGATTACTGATCTGGTACCTGATCGTATAACAGAATGTGGCTTTCTTTGGGAGAAACAAAAAGGAATGTTACAGAGAAAAAGAACATGTTTATTTCAGTTGTCTCTCAACAGATTTATTAAGAATGGAATAACCACCCTGTTACAACCACCTCCTCCACTCTCTCAGTCTGAGACCGAGAAGTCAAGGTTGGCTGTGGCCTCTATTATTCACTAAACATTAATTTCCAGGGCTAGAAGATTTAGCAGGTAGGTTTTTATGCACTTCTAATCTTCCTTGGCCACTGTCTACTATGTTTGTATGTTGAATAAGCTTTGAAAAAAAACAAAGCTACTCAGCATGACAATTATACTGTCATTGGAGGTTTACCTTGTATTTTCTAGCATTTATTTGGTAATCTAATATCCAAGAAATTAGTACCTTATGTCATTGTTGATGATTATGATTCTAGTTCTATAGTTATTCAGAGGGTTATCAGGTCATATTAACACATGGAAATGGTATGTATCGAGGTAGTAAGTACTGATTGTTGGCATCTGTCTGGGTTGATGCTGGATGCCTTAGACTTTTCCTCTTGGCAGAAAGCGAGGAACATGGTGGAAGGCACAAGTGTGATAGTGTATTTCGATGGTAATTTTAATACACAAAGCCACTGCATTTCATTTCAATCATATTTGTGCTGCACTATTGCTATTTTAAACCAATTACCACTTTTTTTGTATAGAATAATACATCATTTATTTAAACCTGATTGGGGAGATTCATCAAGGGTTTAATGGTTTCTCTGTGTCTTATTCTGTGACACCCCCCTTTTTTTTTTTTAATGTTCTTGTTTTTGATGATATTGCCAGATAAGTTAGATGGATTCCTCAGTCCCAGATCTATGAATGGTTTATTTTTTGGTTTTAATAAGATTATCTGTTTCTAGGTTGAGGGAATTGTACATGGAAACAAGATTAAGATAGATGATAAATAATTGTTTCGTTAAAGTGCTTTATGAAAGAAAACTTTACAGAGGTGATATAACTCACCATGAGGTAAGAATTTTATAGAATATATTTAAGTATAAAAGAAAAATTCCAAAAGGATATCATGCCAGGCCATCTGTTGTGACCAAACATGTTAGTTTGTCTATCAAAAAGAAAGGAAAAAATTTAGATCCTCTAAACCAGGGTTCCCCAACCCCCGGACCATGGGCTAGTATCAGTCTGTGGCCTGTTAGGAACCCAGCCACACAGCAGGAAGTGAGCTGAGCGGTGGGTGAGCAAGTGAAGCTTCATCTCTGTTTGCAGCTGCTCCCCAGAGCCAGCATCATCTTAGATCATCAGGAATCAGATTCTCATAGGAGCACCGGTCCCTGGTGCCAGAAAGGTTGGGGACCACTGCTATAAATCTATTTCTCTGCAGAAGGAGGATGGCAGGCCCGTTGACCTTAATTTCAGTAAATATCATCTACCTAGACTCAAACTGTTATCTCTTTAAAATTATACAAGTGTAGGCAATTAATTGAATTCCGAAGATACAGAAGTGAAGGGCAGTTAGAAAAAGAACCCCGAAACAGAATATGTTATATATACTTGGAAGAGTTCTATAAAATTTCACAATTTGGTCCCCCTTTAATACTGCATATGTTGATGTTCGTGTGAACTATATGGTGAGGGAAGTTTGTTGAAAGTGCAGATCACTGGGTCTTATCTAAGATATTTTGATCAGTTGGAGATTCTTCAATTTGCATTTTTAATTAGCACCCCATGTGAGATGATTCACGTTCATAGACCATGTATTACAATATGTTCCTCTAAAGCATTGCTTAAATTAATGTCTTTACGTTTTATGAGCATTCTGAAAAGGAGAGTGATCAATTAAGTAATGTGGCCTTGGACAATAACAGGTTTATAAACTAGAGAGGCAAAGATGGCTTAAAGTCACAAAAGTAGTCAGTGCAGTACTTCGTGGTAACCCAACTCTCTTGATATTAATAAAATCCATCTCATTCATTTTAATAAGTTTTGTTCATAAAGGTAACATTTTCTTATTTGAAAAATGTGGGGACAATATCAATAATATGAGCTACTATTTTTCCATTTTAATAGGCAAAAATGGAACTTTTTTTTCTTTAATACTTGTGATGAATGGCAGCAATTTTTTTCACAGCATTTGTTTTATGATTGTCTTTTGCATTTTATTATTGGATATTAGGATTTATTTTTCATATTGGATTTAAAGAGCTTCTTATATACCAGACAGCCATTTGTCCTTTGTTGCAGTGGTTTACTTATTAGTTATTTGTCTTTGCATTTTACTTGTGGCAGGCCTGTCAAAATTTCTTCTTTGGATTAAATGGTTAGAAAGACCTTTCTCATTTCAGTGTGTTAGTTTTTATGATTTTAATGAATTTCTTTAATTCGTAGGAATTTTATTCTGGTGTATGGTATGAAATAGGAATCTTAACATTTTCTAGATAATTAATCAGTTATGCCAGAACCATTTATTGATTAATCTTTTTTCTACTGAATTGAAATGCCATCATGAGGTACATATATGTCTATCCCATTGATTTATGCATATTCTTAGGCCAGCACTACATTGATTAAATTATAATGATAGGAGATTTTAGTGTCGTGATATTTACTTGATATTCTTTGCATGGTATAGTCACGTTTTCATGTTTGAATTTGTTTATAGAAGTTATGAATGGTGTGTTTAAGAAATTACTCGATAATAACAGTACTTCACACGATTCTATAGAATCACTAAAATTTTTGCTTAACAACAGAATGAATCATAATTGTTATGGGATTTTGCTGATATTCTTTAAGGGTTTTTTTTGTTTTTTGTTTTTAATTTTATCATGAAAAATCTCTTTTTTCTTAAAGAACCTCTTTTCCATTCTTTAATTGGGATCCATTTAATTGCTGTCCAATCTTGCTTCATGGTATATATCTTTGCGCCGTGCCCCTGAGCTCTTCTGGCTTGTTTTCTTAAAAATCAAACAAAACTCACACAGCCATTCTACAAACCCTTATATCTGTAATACATACAAAACAAAGCAGGTAGAAAGTTGGACTTTCAGATAGAACTGGCATGCTTTTAGGTTAGTTTTACATGTTTAATTTTACTACCTGATAGTGTTCCACAGAGTAATTTCCCTATTAAAATTCTACTTGGCTGTAAGTTGTTAGTAATTGTAATTATATTTTAAATGGTTTATTATCTTTGAAATTAATCTTGAGAGGTTCAGAAAGGAAGAAGGTAAAGTCACTTTAAGGAACAAGAGTCTTTTAAAGACTGCCTGGGAGCCTAGGGCTGATGGTGGAAAGGCAGCACCAATAGAGAAGATGAAAGATATTCTACCCCAAGTGTTTACTCATTTCTGATTTTGACCCAGAAGAAGAAAAAAAAATGTCATAGCTGAAGAAACTTTTCAGCAACTTAAGTTTTCATAATTAAGCACCTTCCTAGCAATTCTGTGCAACTCTGTTCTCTTTAGAGACTCTGGGTGACTGACTCCCCACTCTTCCCTGTCTCTTTCCTGGTTTAGCCTGCTTCAGCTTTTTAGGGTTCCTCTCCGACCCCTGGAGTCATTTAGGTGTGTAAGTCATAAAATGGGAGGTTCTTAGCTGACAAGCTGAGCATAGGAGCAAATTATAAAAAGTTGATAGAGGCACAAAGATTCAGGCTAGGATAACATTTTGAAATGTGGGACAAGAGAGAACAAAAATGGTACAGCTGTACTGTGAAGAAGGAGAATTTGATGATGAAAAGCAAAGTTGTTTGGATAATTCATCTGCTTCTCTTTTGATCTACCTAAAGACTGGGTTAAACCCTTTAGAGGCTTCAAAATCATCTCCTGCATGCTCACATGTGTAAGCACTCATACATATGCTTTTCTGGTGCCCTTATATTATGGACCAGCGGTGCATTTCTGCCTCTGTATAGATGGTCTCCCATAGAGCTGAGTTCTTTCCATTCCTTTCTTATCATTCTTCCCTTCAGGCCTTGGTGGTGGTTTTTCCTCAGTTTTACTTCCATAGTTGAATGCAAGCAGTGAAATTGTTGCTGGCTAATAGAGATAATGTTAACTCCTCAGCTGGCATCTAAAGCTCTGAGTTACTCATGAAATAAGCAACTCTTTCAGGTTTTCAGGCTGATAAGGAGTACCTTTGAACTACTACCACATCATTATCATAAGATTTCCCATAGAAGTTATATAAAATGAAAAACAATAATGTCCTCTAAATTCTGCCTAGAACTACACTTTGAAGGAGTTTAACCAATAAGAGATGCTTTCCTTCTATGCAAAATTAAAGAGTTAGTGAAAACTCTCAGTAAGAGGGCACCTGAATTTACTGTATTAATGTCAAGATAGAAATACATTCCTTGGAAGATGATGCAGATGATAATCTAATAGGTGCTCTAAAAAGAATATTTTTTAAAAACACACGAAGTATTCTTACTTAAAATGAAAAACGGTATATCACGATTTCTTGTTGAAAAAGTGGTTTGATCTTTAATTTTTCAAATAGGTAGAATTTTATTTTTCTCTTGCTACTTTAATCTTTTTAAATGCTTTAGAATTCTACATATTAACTACTTGGATTTATTAGATTATTCATATACCTAATATTAAGTTACAAGTCTTTTATGTCATATATTAGGGAAGCATTATACCTTATGGCCTAAGATCTATAGATTTTAATTTCAACAGAAGTTCTAGAGCTTGTATCAACAGCATCGGCATCACCTGGGAGTTCGTTGTTGTAAATGCCTTGCTCCAAACTTAGATGAATTAAATCTGCATTTTACGTTCTCATGGTGATTTATATGCATGCTAAGTTTTAGAAGCACTTTTCCAAAACAGTGGTTTTCTACTTTGGCTACATTTTAAAATCACCTGCCTTTAAAAATATATTATGCCTAGGTCCCATTTCTAGAGACTTTTTTGTTTTAGGCTTTGGTCTAGGCATTATGATTTTAAAAATTCTGCTAGGTGGTTTTATTAGGCAGCTAAGGTTGAGAACCATTGTTCCAGGGCTACACTGTTGAATACAGTAGCCCCTAGCCATGTGTGGCTTTGTAAATTTACATTGCTTCAAATCAAATAAAAATTTAAAATGGGTCACAGTAGCCCATTCAAGTGTTTAATAGCCACACGTGGCTAGTAGCTGCTGTACTGGCCAGTGCAAATAGAGAACAGATAGAGATCCATCATCATAAAATTCTGTCTTAAGACTTTGAGAGCTTTCTGGATAACATAATTTTTAGAGTTTTAATTTTAGGGAATTGATTTATACTATTCTTATAAATTGTTTCCTGGAGGAAAGTACAGACAGACATTCAAAGACTAGCAGATGAGTAAAAGCATCTATATTTTATGTGCAAAAGCATCGATATTTAGGTTGAAACTCCCTTTTCACATCAAACTAATCTATTATACTTTTGCTATATGTAATCAGGTCATAAGACAAAAAAAGTGAGACATAGTACGTGGCCATAACTCTTAAAAAGCTGGTCATACATGACTACTTTAGGCAAGTAATTAAAAAGTTGTGCTGATATGAAAAATCAAGTTAGATTAGTTAGATTAGTTGATGTAATATCCACCTTTGTTATAATTTTTATATCATTTAGATTTTTATAAGTGTAACTAATACAATTAATTGTGTTTGATACATTGAAGGAAGTAGTATAATGAAAGGTAGCTTCATCAAATAGCAGTCTTTTCTTACATTTAACTAGCTTTGTTGACCTTTAGTTTTTCCTTTTGATTCTCTATTTTTGCGGTCAGTAATATTACATATTTCATAATATTGCTGAGAATTAAATGAAATAGTGTATGTAAAGTACTCTAAAACATTACCTGTACCGAGCAGTGTTTTAGTAAGAGACAGCTAACATCAACAATATATTCACGCTTTAGGACTAAATAGTTCTACTCTTGATCCTCGCCCCCATCCATTGCTATCTTTCTTTACCCAGCTTGAGCCAGCTGCCTTTTGTGGCTATTGACTCTTAATACCAAATCAGTTGCTTTTCATTTTGAGCTCCATAGCACTTTTATTTCCTCTTTCCTGGCTTCCCAGATGCCCCCCTCTTAACACCACTATCAGTCTTCCTTTTCTCCATTTTAAGTTCCTTCTCTTTCACCCAACATTTAAATGTCAATATTCTCTTTTCTGTCCAGGGTGGTAAAATCTCTGAAACAGTAGCAAAAGACAAGGGCTAGAATATGAACTCCATCTCCTGAGCTCTACGCTCCTTTACTGATGGCCTGGCCTGTTTGTTCATCAGACATTTCAGACTCGGCATACTACAGTGAATTCGTTTTCCCTAACCCTCAAACCTACCGTTTCACCTGTCTCCCTTGTCCTAGTTAAATGACACTACCATCTATCTAATTAAGACAGAATTTTAGAAGTTTTCCTCAGTTCTTGCATTTTCCATTGTCCCACGCATTTAATTGGTAAACAGTTCTTACTACTAACACTAAAAAAATTTTTAATTTTTCAATTACAATTGACATATAGTATTTTATTAGTTTCAGGTGTATGACATAATGATTAGACATTTATATAACTTAGGAAGTAATCACCCTAAGTGTAGTGAGAAGCTGATACCATACATAGTTATTACAGTATTATTGACTATATTCTCTGTGCTGTACTTTACATCCCTGTGACTGTTGTTATAACTGACTATTTGTACATTGTAATCCTTTCCCCATTTTCACCCATTCCCCAGCTTCCCTCAACTGTTTTTGATCTGTTTCTTGTTTGATATGTAAAGATTTCTTGCCTGGACAATTTCAGTGGTTTGGTAAGTTTCCCAGCCTGGGCAGTATCAGCCACTCCAGTCTAGAAGCACAATGCTGTCAGTGGTACTTCATTTTGATTATTTTTTTACATAACCGCATTCCTAATAGACGAGGTTCCTTGACAACAAGGATCATGTTTCGGTCAGCACTGCATCTTCAGCACTATGACAGGTAAATGAACATGAATAAACTAAGGGACATGAATAAGTCCCTTAGATGCAGGGACTTATGTGAGAAACACTCTACATTTAAGGTATGAGAACAATAGGACGTAGGATTCTTTGAACTTACTGGCCAGAATTTCTTGTTTTCTTACATGGAATCTGAATAGTCTTAAGTTTTAAACGTATATGCAAGCAATTTAGATAATTTGTAGGAAAAGAGTGGTATGAATTTTTTATTTTCTTTTTTTTATTCAACATAGTACTAAAAGTCCTGGCCAGTTAGGCAAGAAAAAGAATTAAAAGACATTTCAATTGGAATGGAAGAAGTAAAATTTTTTCTGTATGCACATGACATATTATGTAGAAAACCCTAACGACTTCATCAAAAAACTTTTAGAATTAATAAACTAATTCAATAAAACTTCAGTATACAAAATCAATATACAAAAATCAATTGCGTTTCTGTATACTAACAAACTGTCAAAAAAAATTAATAAAACAACCTCATTTACAATTGCATCAAAAAGAATAACATAGGAATAAATTTAACCAAGGATGTGAATTTTCTGTGTACTAAAAACTAATAGATTGATGAAAGAAATTGAAGAAGACACAAATGAATGGAAAGATATTCTATGCCCATGAATTGGAAGAATTAATATTGTTCACATGTCCATACTACCCAAAGTGATCTACAGATTCAGTGCAGTCCTTATAAAAATCCCAGAATTCCAGGCAGTTTTTACGGAAATAGAACAGACAGTCCTAAAATTTGTATTGAACCACAGAAGATTCCAAATAACCAGTGCTAAAGAAGAAACAAAGCTGGAGGCATCACACTTTCTGATTTCAAACTGTATTAGTGTATAAAAACACCACTGATTTCTGTATGCTAATTTTGTATCCTGCAACTTTACTGAATTTATTAGTTGTAATAGTTTTTTTGATGGATTCTTTAAGGTTTTCTATATGTAATATATCATCTGAAAATAGCGAGTTTTACTTTCTTTCCAAGTTAGATTATTTTTATTTCTTTTTCTTATTTGATTGCTGTGGTTAGGACATTGAATAGAAGTGGTGAGAGTGGGCATCCTTGTCTAGTTTCTGATTTCAGGAGAAAGCTTTTCACCATTTAGTATATTAGCTGTGGGTTTGTCATATGTGGGCTTTATTATGTTGAGGTATGTTCCCTCTATCTTCACTTTGTTGAGAGCTTTTTGTCCTAAATGGATGTTATATTTTGTCATATGCCTTATCTGTGTCTTTTGACATGATCATCAGATTTTTATCCTTTGTTAATGTGTATTACTATGATTGATTTGCAAATACTGAAACTCGTATCCCTGGAATAAATCCCACTTGTTCATAGTGTGTGATCTTTCTAATGTATTGCCAAATTTGGTTTGCTAATATTTTGTTGAGGATCTTTGTATCTATTTTTTTTCTTTTTCTTTTTCTTTTTTCTTTTTTTGTGGTTTGTCTGGTTTTGGTAACAGGGTAATGCTGGCATCGTAGAATGTGTTTGGAAGGGTTCCTTCCTTGTCAGTTTTTTGGAGTAGTTCGAGAAGGATAGGTGCAGAAAAACGTGAACCCACACTTCTAGGGTCTGTCTAGGGTAGTGATTCTCATCAGCATGTGGCACTGCTACTCTTGGGGAACATGGTTTTGATTTTAACAATAATTGGAGAGTGCTACTGGCATTTGGAGAGTTAGGGATATACAAACCCACCCCTCCCCACCCCCTTTACTGCTTCCATAGTACATTGGGAGGAGGAAAGGGTTCACAGAACCATGTTCCTGGGCTAGACCTACACCCCTCTTTCCCCGCAAAACTCAACTTACTATCTGTTCATTTAGTCTTTTTGGGCTGAACTATTCGATTAGAGCCTTTATTCCTATTTATCTCAGTCACGTTAAGACTCCTAGACCATCCCTCATCTCCTAGACCAGTGCTACTCAAAGCATGGTCCCCTGTCTACATACAGGCAGATAAGGAGTTTTCACCAGAACATAAACCATTTAGGTCACTAAGTATAACTATTAGTTCAGCTGACTTTTTTTCATAATAATTTTCTCATGGGAGGAATAGTACATTGATTTATATCCTTCTGAATCCTTGAAATATCCACTGTGTCCTCTGTAATTCACCATCAGTCATAAGCAGAATTCCTTATAATGTCAGTCTCTTTTTAATGTTTCCTACACTTTTTGTTCTAAAACTAGTTTTCTCATGAAGACACTGCTTCCTTATACCACTCTCAGTGGTGGCTATTTTCTGCATTACAGCCCTCTTACCACTGCGCCTGGAAGTGGAGTTGGTGTCCTATTTACTCATTGCCACTTCCAGACCTCTCTACCTTCTTAGTCCATAACCTCCTCCACTTCACATTTTAAGTTCATGATCACTGCATTTTTTCCTTATTATAGTCATCTATATACCTTTCTGTTACTCTCCCTTATTACTTGAATATTCACTATCATACTCCTTAGTTATGTCAATATCTACAATACTCCATTCTAACACACTCTAGCCTCTCAGTTCGTTGCCCTCCTCTTCCTTTGAACTTGTTTCCTTTTTCCTTTTTTAGCCACTCATTCACATGTTCATATTCCAGACCAGAGCTCGCCAGGCGGGATGTCATGAATGAACAGTTGGGCTGAGAAATTGATCCTCCAGCCCTCACTCCCCAACTCCTGCAGCTGGGCTGGCTT
>NW_006443138.1:31197592-31209912 GCF_000325575.1 Pteropus alecto
AAACAGGTCTAGTCCCTGAGAAGGCTGTATAAGTACATTTTAGTATCTTCTGTGTGTGACACAATGAGAAAAAGCGTAGACCACGTCATTTACCAACAGCTACAAAACCTCCAAAACTTTAATTTCCACTCTATTACCCGCTTACTGCTGGAACCTTGGCTCTGGCAATCTTCACCTCCCCAGGGTTTAAATACATTGGATTCTTCACCTTTTCTCTGTCCATAAATTCCTGTCTTTCCTACCTTCCTTACTAACTTCTGATTTCATGGTTAGTCATTATAACCCCTCCCTTAAACATGGTCTGTTATGATCTACTGATGCGTAACAATGCATATTGGATGTAAAGTTGGCACCTTAAAAAAACACATATTCATCACTTAACAGTTTAAATGGGCTAGGAGTTCATGTACAACTTAACTGCAATCAAGGTATTAGCTAGGGCTTTGGTCTCATTTCAAGGCTCAGCTGAGGAAGGAACCAAGTTCACCTGGTTGTGTGGAGGTTTTAAGATTGAAGACCTCAGAGCTTTGCTTAGCAAGAGACTGCCCCTCAGTTCCTCACCTCATGAGCCTCCCAGTATGGCTGCTTGCCTTATCAAAGCTCGCTAGGGAGAGAGTTTCTCAGCAAGACAGACATTACAGTGGGAACGTAATCACAGAAGTGTCATCTTGCGACCTTTGGTGTACTGGTCAGAAGCAAGTCACATGTCCAACTCACATGGAAGGGAGAGATTACACAGAGCTTGAGTACTAAGAGGCAGGGTCACTTGGAGGAAATGGGGGCGGATTTTGAAGTTTTCCTACCTCTCTCTCTCACTCCTATCCAGCCCTGGTTAAATCCAGTTTTTCCTGCTCTATATATGTGTGCACCTGCTGCAAACTAAATATGACTGACAAAATACACAGCCACACTTAACTGGTCTTAAATTTATCACCACTAATTCAGGTGAGCTATTAATATCACCCAGCAATCTTATATTGCATTTCTCTTCATTCCCTTATGATATATGTGATGCCCATATTTTCTTCTGGTGTAAGTATTTAACTCTTTACTCCCTATGATATATAGTAGAAATCAACCTCCCTTCTAATTTTTTGTCCAATTATTGCAGCATATTGAATAGCCTACTGTTTACCATGGATAAAAACACTGCCTTTATTCTAAAATTTTATGTAAAGCTGAGTTTGCTTTTGGATTATTCGTTCTTTTCCATTTTATCTAATGCCAAGGTCACACATTTATTATGATTTTATAATATGCTTTATTATCTGGCCACATTAGTCCCTCTTATTCTTTTTCAAATTTCAGTCAGACATTCTCCTAAGAGGTGAAACATGGCAATATATATAACATTAAATTTGTTTGAATAAATTTTGCTTTTTGTCAAAGCGTTCAGTTTTTTTAATTCCCTAATATTTTGTCATTTATAGCTTAAAACAATGTAGATTTAGAGTTTTGATCTGCAAGGAACCCTTAAAATTAACCATATTAATAAGTGGTTTTGTTCTACAGTGAAAACTACAAATTTCTCTTATAATTTCAGAAAATATGGCAGTTGTGTATTGAAAAATATCGAGAAATTTCTATTTTCCTTAGGAAATATTCTGAAATGCCCCTTGTTAAAAATAGCAACCTTTCCAAACACTGTTTTCAGCTAAAGATAACTAGCTTTCTCTGTCTTAGCCTTGGGCAAAATTGCCTTCATTTATTATAGCAGCAATTCGGATATGAACTGAATGAAATTTCTTTCAGAATAAATACTCTTAACAGAAACATTATTGTGATATAGGTAACCTTTACTCTTCTTCTACATCTGAGGGCCATGCTGTTACCACCATATGGAAAACAGATTGTAAGTGGCACTCTTCCAGATTTTAAAAAACAAAACAAAACAAAAAACAAATAAGCAAAAACCTTTCTAATACACTCTGGAATAAAAGTAATATAACAGTTCCTGTAATGCATATTTAAACCGCATTAATAATTTGCTTTCTATCTAGTCACATTCTTTAATTAGAATTTTTTAAAAGTATCTTGTTTACTTTGTGTAGCTCTGTACTAATAGGGTCTTGGAATCTAGTCCAGTTCCGTTTCCTTACATGTGATATTTGAATAATTCATTCATAAGCCCCTTTCATTTGTAAAATTCTGTGGTTTTGTAGTAAAAAAAATTTTTTTAAAAAATATATTATGTTTTTCTTGCCAGGACATATTCATTGAAGCATAAACTTCATGAAGTCAGGGATTTTGAGCTATTTCATTCATTGTTTCCTCAGCACTTAGAATAGTACTTGGCATATAAATGCTCAATAAACATTTGTTTAAACAACAACATAATCAATATAAACATATTTACCATATGACCCAGTAATAGCACTCTTGGACATTTAGCCCAGAGAAAAACATAACATATATAGCAGTTTTGTTCTAGCCCCCAAACTGTAAATAACCCAGATGTCCTTCAACGGGTGAATGGTTAATAAAACTGTGATATAGCTAGTAATACACTGGAATACTACTCAGCAGTAAAAAGGAGCGAACTGTGTATATGTGTCCAAATGAGTGCGTGTAAAATTGAAGAAACCAGTGTGGTGAGCTGTGTGGAGTCTGGAGGCTTTTAATGGTGAGTGATATGGTTACACCAATGGCAATTTCCTAATTTTGATATTATAGTTTGTAAGGTGTTACCATGGGGAGGAACTTAGATGAAGAGTATACAAGACCTCCCTGTGTAGTTTTTTGCAACTTTTTATAAACCTGTAATTATTTCAAAATAAAAAGCTTTAAAAATGAAGTTTAGGCACATCCCGGTGATGCACAGAAGAATTAAAGCTACAGGTTTATTATTATGAAAATATTCTTTGAAAGCAGTGATTAAAGGATGTAATAGTTTACATGTGTTCTTTTATTAAGGAACAGATTTATTTAGGTTCCAGTTTATATTGTTCTTTATTTACCTAACCCAACTTTAGGTACTTAGTTTTAAAACAGCTTTCAAAGGAACAAACAACAAAAAAACTCAAAGAGCTTTAAAAAATTGGGAGGAGACTAGCACATATGAATAGTAGCGAACTGTAGCTTTATGAAAATGTCATTAACTCCGCATTACCATTTTAAAAGAAACCAACTTAAACTTGAAAAAAAGAACCATCCTCTCTCACCCTAAGCACATTTATCTCTACCAGTTAGTGAGTTTCACAGAAGTGTTACAGGGGACTCAAGGTTGCTAACTAGACTTAAACATTTTATGATTTAAGTTTTCCATTGGATACTGGCAGCTATGGTAAAATCCATCAGAGCTGTATGACACAAGACCCCTAAGATTCCTCCAGGGTCACCCTAAGGTTTATAGTTTAGAAAAAGATTCAGAACAAAGATGCAATTTCCCACTACCAAAAATGTAGGAAAAAGGAAGAGTAGAAAGGAGAAAAACAAAAGGCACATAAAATCAAAATAATTATAATTTCCTCTTGATGGCATCTTTTCAAACTTTAAACTTCTTCATGATTGAAGGCCAGTGTGCACTCTCCAGCCGTTTTGAAAGTCTTCAGTATTGTTGCTTTCTCAATTCCTAACATTAAGGAAACACCCATTACCAGGATGGATTTCAAATCCTCTGCTGGTTACAATACTGTTATTTATCTGCAGAAGCAGAAAATTGTGTTTATGCAGAAGGTCTGCATATATGAGGAAAGCTTTTCTTCTCTTTCTCTGTTGGGTTGGAGTTTATTCTTTTTCTCTAAAGCAACTTATTTTGCTGGACAACTTATTGACATTAGTTTTGATTCCCAGTAATCCTAAAACCAATGATGAGTTTTTAAAAAATCATTTCCTGACCCTTTTTTAAGTATTGTTTGTTAAGACAGTATTTTTCAAGCCTCTTTTCATTTTCAAGAACTCCTAGCTCATGGGTGCCTCAGGCAGAAAATTAAAGATAGCATATTCCCTATACTCCTCCTCTACTTACATACTTCCTGTTTTGGGTTAGGGCTCTCATTTTAATTTACCATCATTGGGGAGACTCATCCTTTCTTTTGAATCTCCTGGGTACAAGAGTTTGGGGCCTTTCATTATAAATAGACCAATTTGTCCAGATGAAAACAGCAATCTCCAGTTACCAGAAATCTGTTAGAAATCTGTCAGCTCATACTGACTTATAACTCAGGCTGGCCTTTCTCACAGGCAATCCTCTGCATACAAGAATATGCAGAAAAATCAGTCTTCCTTTCAGATGTTTGCTACCTTTGTCTCCTGTGATTGGATTGGATATAAGTGAAAGAAGGATTTTTATTCTAACAGGAAAAATGACAGGAGTAAAAGTTGGGAAGTAGTTGTTGTTTTTGGAAAATAGAACTGGTTACTTCTCCAAGAACTCTCTCTCTTAATGGGAGAGAATATTGAAAAGATAAGTTGAGGTCATTTCAGAAGGGCTTTGAATGGTGAGCTTAGGAGTTTGAGTGCATGCTCAGTTTGGTGAGCTGTGTAGTCTGGAGGCTTTTAAACAAGTGACATGATAATTGAATTTGAGCAAATTTTACATGGCAGCAGGTTATATTAGTATGTGTTGGAAGTGGGAGACCAGTTAGGAAGTCTAGGTGAGGCGTGTCCCATGTTAGAGCAGTGGCATGGAGCTCTTATTCATCATCCAGTACCCTTCAACATTGCTTAGACCCAAAGAAGTGTTTCTCTACAGCTTCTGTCTGAAATCCTTAGGTAAGCTTAATTTTCCCTCAGAGCAACACCTGTATTTGCTGTTAGTGAATACTTTTACATTTAATTTTTGGAGAAGATTATTTTCACAGATCTAGGGAATGGTTAAATGATCTTATACCAAATGTCAGAATAATCATAAAACATTTCAGATGCTTTATTTTCATAATGCACTTCTCAGTATTCATATTTTTAGTAATTATCTCATATAATGGATGGAATTTAGGTTTTTCTTACTGGGATATAGACTTAAATTTAGAATTGTGGCTTACGGGTGCTGGCTGACTTCTTTCAAAAAATGTTTACTAGATGTGGTTCCATAGTGTAGGGGTTAGCACATCTGCTTTATACGCAGAAGGTCCTGGGTTCACGCCCCACTGGAGCCACGGTCCATGGTGTATGGCCATGCCACTCTGAACAAGCCCAATGTCTGATCTCGGAAGCTAAGCACGACCAGGCCTGGTTAGTACTTGGATGCGAGACCACCTAGGAAGACCAGTTTCTGTAAGCATAAATAATAATAATGATAAAATGTTTACTAAATACTGTGGGCTGTGGGACAACAGCGGCAAACAAAGCTCCTCAAGGGGTTTACACAGTAACGGTGAAAGAAAGAAAATAAAGGGCATATGATAGGTGATAAGTTAATTAGAAAAATAAAGCACAATAAATGGACTAGAGAATAATGGGGATGCACAGGAAGCGAGAGGGAATGCCATGCAGGTACTAAGGATAGAAGTCCTATAGACAGGAAGAACAAGTGCAAAGGCCTGAGGCAAGAGCAGGCTGAGGATATTTTGAGATGCAGGTAAGAGGCTGGTGTGATCAGTGGAGTAAGCAAGGATGAGGGTAGTAAGAAATGATAGAATGTCAACAGGAGGCTCTACAAGGTAAGATCTTAAAGACCATAGTGTAAACTTTGGATTTTATCCTGTAGGAGGCTTTGACAAAAGTTTAGAAGGTTCACTGGGTGTTGATATGAACAGACAAGGACAGAAGCAGGGAGTTCAGTTAGGAGGCTATTAAATAGTTTATGCTTTGACAGTAGACAGTGGGTAGTAGAGAAAGTAGTGAGAAGAGAGGTTGGTTTCTGTATCTGGTTCGAAGGTAGAAGCAACGAGATGGGTTAACGGATTAGATGTGAAATGAGATTAAAAAGAGAATCTGAGTCAAGAATGACTGAAAAGTGTTCTGCCGGAGCAACTGGAAGAAGATGCCATTTACTGAGATTGGGAAGGTCTGAGTGGAAGCAAATTTAAGGTGGCGAAATTAAAAATTCGGTTTGGATTAATGTTAAATTTGTTACGCCTGTTCAACACTCAGGGGTGATATGATGTACCCAGTTGGGTAAGCTGACTTTGGAATTCCGAGGAGAGGTATGGAGGTACAAATGAGGGAGTGTTATTGATTCATCAAGGCAGGGGGTATAGACCCAAAAAGACAATGAATTGAATAGAGAGAGTTCAGAGGCTGAGCCCCAGAGCTGTTCTCTCAACATTGAGAATTAGAGATGGGGAAAAGCAGCAAAGAAGATTGAAAAGGAATACCAGTGAGGTAAGTGTTCTGAAGTTAAGAAAAGAGTTTTAAGATGGCAGAAATAATCAACTAATTTAAATGCTGCTTTTAGGTTTAGCATGTCTATGTAATATCTTTTTTAATTTAAGTTGTTAGAGAAGTGACCATATATTTCAGTTGATAACTCTGCTACATCTACTTGAAGAGATGTCATTGCTCTGCAGTTCCTTTTTACCTTGCTCAATTTCGGTTAATTTTGGCAGCTACCAGCATTTATTTTATGCTCATTACGCTTTTGAGAAATAAGTGTCTTAATATGGATGGATGAAACAGTGTTTTCCAATATTGTTTTAAATGTCTGGCTTATCCTAGAGATATCGGTCTCTTCTATAATGTCATCAGAATATTGCAGTACTCTACAAAGTATAATATTTTTGTTTTAATACCTGGTAGCCTTGTTTCTTAATTTTCTTTTCATATCAATAATCTGCCTTCTTATCTTCTATTAAATTATTCTTCTGTCCTCCAAGTTGTTTGCATCAGGTTCTTTACTCAAATCCAAAATCCTCTACCTCTAATACGGAAGGACCCTCACCTGCTTTTTTTGTTTTTTGTTTTTTCTTTCAACTCCTTCCTGCTATGAAGTTGACACTCCTACTACAGACGATAATAAAACCTAATGAGAAAATACTGGATTATTTGTTTTACTAGTCAACTTGATAAAAAAAAAAAAAAATTTTTTTATGTGGAAGATGGAGGAGGATGAAGGGGAGACAAATAGGAGAGATCTGGTGATTATAAAGATGTCTTGTAGTTTGGGGCCTAATGAACCAGAAGGATATGTATTACTAACTAGGATTGTAAATGGAATATTGGATGGGAGTGGGTAAAAGGATGTGGTGTAGGTAGTGTGATTCTTACCAGTTTGGAAGTTGAATATAATGAACACAGTTAGGCTACATTTTAGAGGAAGTGGGATCATTGTAAAATATTATTCTCTGTACCTTTTCTCCTTTCCAGACTTTTATGGTCTCTTCCTTTATGAGGTGTGATTCCCTTTGGTGTGTGGAAAGAGCATGAGTTAATGAAAACTTTTACATATTACTACTACCATAAAAGTTACTTTTCTAGTAGTAGTAATATATTAAAGTTACCTCATATACTTAAATTTAGGTAATACCCCATTTTCTTAATGAGATAATTCTGTTAAACTTTTCAGGAATATTGACCTATATCATAGTATGTATAAACTTTTAATGACAGAGATGAAATATTCAGATTTCTATTTGGAAATTTTATTTTAGAGATTTTACATAAACATTTGAATTTTTAAATTTAGGAATAATCGTTTTTTTTCCCTGTCTTTATTTCTAGAAATACTTTCTTCATCATCACGGGAACCACTTTTGAACAATTCAAGTACATTTTTCTAGAATACTTCAGCCTCACTTCTATCTTAAGTTTGAATCTGCTTTTGATGTGTTTTCTGAAAATTTATCACAAGTACCTATTCATTTAATAGAATAGTTGGGTTTTTCGATTGCGCCATAGGTGTCATATTCATGATCAATACAACATAAATGCATAATTTTATTTACAGTGATTTTTATCAATTATATGTGGAATGTCATCATGTTATACCACAAAGCAATTACTGAATCACTGTAGTGGGGTTTCGTTTTTGTTTTTGTTTTTGTTTTTTTGCCTCCTTTGCCTGTGAATTCATATGACATCGGTAAGCATCTAAAACTGGCATTGATTGAATACGTTTCAGACTGTTGTCTCTTCTTTAATTTTTGTTACCTAAAAATAAAACCGTTGGATGAATATCTTTTAATAGAGGAAATATTTATGTTCGAATTAACTATTTTGTGAGAATTTGCTGAAAAATCTTTGCTTTAGCTCAACAAAACCCCATACCTGTTTGTTTGCCAGTTGGACTTCTAAGGTATTTCCTTACTACACTGATCCATGCACTCTCATTCCTGTTTAACCTGCTTCATGCTCTATTGTGAGTGCTTTCATATGAACAGTTCTTGTCCTCAGCTTTGTAGGTTCAAAAAACTTAATGTCATTAGCCCCAGAGTCTCAGAATTTTTTATTTATTTAAAATTGAGTGAGTAACCTTCTATGGTTATTATATTCACATCTGCCATTCCACATACCACCTTCCTAAAACCAAGACCCACTTTCTCATCAAAGAGCTATGAATCAGAAGAGAATGAATTAGTCTTGAGGGAATAATTTCTTCCAGGCCTGATGAAATATTTCTACCCCACAACAGAGTATCATCAGGAGTCTCTCCCTCAGGATAGGGCAGGATAAATAAACACTGCCAAATTCTTTACCTTGGGACATCTTTCCCATAATAGATAGCATATCAATTATCTCTTTTTGGTTATAACATTTTTTTTTCAATGAGTCATACTGTTTTCTTAGTTATAATCATACCTTGGTCATTCCTAGTTTGTCCTGCCTTTCAAGATTTCTTTTCTTGTTTGTACTTCTGGCATTTCTGAAAGTCTCGAATCACATTCCTCTGTTAAATTTGTTCCCAATGGCTAATTTCTTTCTTTCTTTCTTTTTTTTCTGTGTATATTCCATGACTCCTCTATAGAGGCACTGGGCATTACCAAGGGTTTTGGCATAGGTCATCAAGTTGTCATTTTTTTAACATTTCATTCTTAGAGGTAACCTGCATTTTACAAAGGTTTTATCATCTTCCTACTCATCTTTCACCCTGTGCTAATCATCACAGTGAGTTAAAATTATTATTATTTTTTTTGCCTGATCCCTCTTCTACATCTTTATGCTACTTGAGGGTAGGGATGTCATTCTCTTTACAACCCCAGTACTTAACACAGAGCCTGGCATATAGTATGTCTTCAGATGCCAGGATTGCCTTTTCACTTGTGTGACATCCCACTGTTACATGTCTATAATATGGTGAACCGATCAAATCGATCCAGTTAGAAGGACCCCTACCCCCTAATACACATTGGAGCTATATGTGGAATTTTCTGTGTATACATTTTTGTTATTCCCATACAGGAGACTGGGACACGTTCAGATATGAACACAGGATTTGGGAGATGTTGCAAAATTATTTCCCACTTTAAACTTTTAGGACTTTATTTAGAAGCATCAAGTCTTTATTGTCTCTATCTCCCCACCCCCTTCACCCCTTCACGTGTCTCCATTCAACTTTTGTCATCCTTAATTTCTCTTTATCAGTTAAAGATACTACAATCTTTGGGGGGTGGGGGGTAGAATTAAACTTCTTACCTAAAATGTCCTTGTCCTTTTTTTCAACACATACTTGCAAAATATTGTTGACTCTGCTTCTGAAATTCTCTCCTTTTATATCACCCTTCCCATTTCCACTGTCATCATTCTAGTCTTGGCCCTATTACTTCTTCCTTGGACTAGATCAGGGATCTTTTCATCCTCTTGTCTCTCTCCCTAACAATGTGTCCTACAAATCATATCCAGATTAACCTTCCAGGTTTGATTATTCTTTCTTTTCTCCATTCAAAAGCATTCCTTGCTCTTTAGTGGTTCCCCAAGTACCTAAATAATTCCCAACTAATTCAGTAGTGAGTTCTTGATGACAGAGAGTGAAGACTGCATAATATCTCAGATCTAGAGTGAGAGTCTGAAGGTGCTGATGAAGTCTGTTTCGATTTTTAAATCCACACAAATGTTTAAGTTAAAAATACTTCGCAAGCAACAACAATGACAACAAAAGATCAAAGTAAAACCAACACTCTAAGATGTTGTGCCATTTTTACCTTGTGGTTTCTTATATTCTGGCCATACGCTATAAAACCTGAGGAACACACATACCCTTATTGGAAAGCCCTGGTCTGAGTGATGAAGTCTAGACCGTTGAACCTGGTATCTAAGACCGTATGGTTTGCCAAGAACCTGCTTTTCCAGATTTCCTCTCTACATGTCCATGCTTGTCCAGTACTAGCCTCATAGGACATGCGGAGTTGTTTTCCACCTTTTTCAGTGCTCAGGAACTGTTAACATATCGTGGGTATTTTCTTGTGGGAGAAGATCCATGAAACTTCTGAGATTTTTATTAATTCTAGAGCGAGTTTTGGTAATTTATACCTTTTTAGAAAATCATATTTTTCTAGGTTTACACGTGTTGGTATAATTAGTATTTTCCAATTAACCCGATATTTTTAGGGTAGCAGTTGTACTTGAAAAGAGGAGCTATTTTGATTTCCTTTCTGTTCTTACCCAACAGTATAGCCAGTGACACAGCTGTTTCATGGATGGATCCAGGTTGAAAGGAATGGCCTGGTTGCAGCAGGGCAGCAGTACAGACCTGCTGGCCTTTGGGGACTACTGGGATAAATGGCTTGGCCAACTGAAAGTCTCTCACCATTATACCCACTCGAGCTGATTTATACTTTACAGTCTAAATTGGCTTGGGGCAGGCCTTTGGGATTAAATTAATTTCTACCAAGTTAGAAAGCATCAGCTGCCAAAGTCAGGGGTGCCTTCTGGAGACTACTGTGCTTATTTCTTCATGTATTCTAAGCCCACACTCCAGGCATTCTCTCTTGGATAACAGCTGGGATGTCCTTCAAGAGGGCCTGCTTTGCATCTCCTTTGTGTAAGCGAGGTTCTGGGTCCTACACAGAAGCCCGCAGCTTTGACTGAGACGCTCGCTACATGGTAGTTGGTCTTCATATAAATTAAGATTTGTAACCTTCTGAAATCAATCAAATACAACATATATGACTTTCTTTAGGCCTTTTTTTTTCTCTTTAAATTAACTCAAAGGAATTATTATGCCTGAATGTCGGTAGTGCCAATCTGTGATCTTTATCCTTACTTGGAAGTCGAAGAAAATTTCTCTCCATCATCTTTAGCAAAAGATAAAGAAAATTTCTGCAGGGATTAGGAGTGTGTTAAACAATAAGTTTCTGTAATGTTATTTAAGAAAAGGTGTTAAAGTGGGTGGTTGTTGTACATTAAAGAACTTACTAATATACTATTTGTGTCATTTGTCTCCAGTCTGGAAATTATCTTTGTTTATTAGGCAGGTGGGAATTTTTAAAGTGAAGAATTGTAAATGTTTTTTCAAGATATATGCTAAGGGTTGCATTCTTCCCCTCCCATTGCCTGTCAGTTTGGAGTTGTTTCCCTTTGCTCAGCCTGAGTTTTCCCAGCAGCCACTGCTTGTTCTTGAGGGTGAAGGAGGTGGGCGGATGTTAAACAGACTTGTCCCTAATGAGCTGTGACGCCAGCTGCAACTAGGGCAAATCCTGTTACTCCCTCCACCTACTCTCTGAAGCTGCAGAGCAGTGGTAGGAGCACATCTCCCTTCTCAGTGCTGATTTGCTGATTTCTCTGCCATGTGGGCCACCCCACCCCCGTCCCAGAGCTTCTTGGCAAAGTTCAGATTTCTGTGCTCACAGCTCAATGCTCACAGTGAAAAGGAAATACAAAAGGGGAGGAGAGAAAGTGAGGGGGGGCACGGTGGAGGTGGGGATTTTTAGAAGGGTATTCCTTTTTGCCTTAGTCTAAGACTTAAGCTCTGGATATAAGTCGTAAGTAGTAAGGCTTTGAATAACGTGGATTTCCAACTAGTTCTTTGGAGATAGTTTTATTGGCTCATGAACATGGTAGGCCATGTATTAAAAGAATACGAATTACTATTTAGAAACATCTGAATTTTGAAAAGAACACTTTCTATCTCTTAAGTTATTGCTTTTTTCCCTCACACACTATGATTGTGAGGAGGAAGATGAAATAATTATAATATTAATGTGTTATAGAGCATTTACTGTGTGCCAGTTTTGGGTGGCTTTTATAAAGCATTGCGTCATTTAATCGTTAAAACAACCTTTGGAGGTAGATGCTTTTAATATGAGTTTCCCCCGCCCCAAATTGTGGTAAAAAACACACGACATAAAATTTGCTATCTTCACCATTTTTAAGTGCACAATTCAATAGTGTTAAATATATTACAGTATAGTTTCATTATACTGTAATATATTTAATTTTCTGTCTTGCAAATCTGAGTCTGTACCCATTAAAGCGAAAAATTTAAAACTGATAAGCCAGTTCTTTTT
>NW_006443138.1:31209947-31221933 GCF_000325575.1 Pteropus alecto
TCTTTCTGTAACATTCTTAATCTATACCTTGGTGAAAACTGAGGCCAGTGATAGAGTGCCTTGATTTATCCATTCCATACAGCCTCCTAGGGTTAACAGTTACTAAGGGGAGAGAGAAAAGGCTTTTGCTGTCTAGGCAGTTCATTACCTAGTCTTCATTCTAATCTTTATGGGTTATGCATTTTATGTTCTGTTGAGCTAAAGGGGTAAAGTTCACTGGTAACTTTGTCACCTCACAAGTTACCATGGGCCTGCATGTTTTTTTGGTGGGTTATCTAGGTAGCTTTTGATTGATGAAGCATAATATTGTAGAAATACATTTTAAAAGCAGTTTAGATTTTGAGACCCATCTACTTACTGATGTATGAGTTTCTATATTCCATCAGTAAATTGGTAGGTGAGGGCAAGGGGTTGAATTATATTTATAAATGACACAGACTTCCTCTCAGTACTTGTGTCTTTTAAGAGACAGTTGAAGCCTGCTCAGTTCTCCTTGGAAGAGCTGATCCAACATCCCTTCTATGTAACAGCCTTCCCTAGCTGCTAATGCACTAGATCACAGTTGTGCTAGAAAAAGCAAGCCCAGGTTCACCGGGTAGAAATTTTTACCAATCCCATTTAGCTTGTCCCAACAGTTGGGTAAAACAAGATCATTTATAATTTTTTTTGTTTTCAAATTAAGATAAGGATGTTAATGCCTAGTTTCTGCTGATAATTTAAGGACAACTATGGTTGAATTGCCAGTGGAGCCTCGATACTGAGGCAGGCATAAAATGTAGAGCAATAACTTTTTCTGTCTTTTAAACCTCAGATCCACAGATCTTACTAGTCATAATTCTTGGCTCATAACACATTTTTATCATTGGGCTATGTATGTTTCACTTTATTCCTTCATTTATAAATAATACCACCATCCGTGAAAGTAGCATCCAAACAGAACTAGATAGTATCAATCTTCTGCCTCCCAGCACCCTTGGGAATTTTGAAAAAAAATCCAGATAATTGAGTAAAAAGTTACCTTAGATTTATTGAAGAGAATATAGATTTACCATGCAACTTAATAATTCAACTATTAGACATGTGTTTTAAGATAAATAGCTCTTAGACTTTGAAAGAATTTATTTACATACAATTGGTTTTCTAATTTTGATTTCTGCCAACTGCCAAAGGTTAACAAAATGTTAGTAATTTCAGACTTAAAATTCATAAGTGAAATGTGGATTTAACGACATTTTATCTTTGGCCATGTCACTCTTAATCTTTGCAGGTCTTAGCTTCTGTTTTGTCATTGACAGTCTTGCTCCACTCCAGTTATCTTTAATTCTACGTGATGACTGTTTTGGGGAACAATAATAAAAAGATAGTGGCAGTTGATATTGTTTAGAGAACACTTGAACCAAAAATTTCATGATATGTTTTTACATTCTTACTGATTTTTAAATAAATTTATTGGTAGAAATGACATTCTTCTGTAAGCAAATGACCCACTCTTCTCACCGGTGACAACTAATTTTACCTTTAGATTGTTTAGTGGTTTACTTGTATATTTGGATTACAGGTAATTCCTCAGTACATTTCAACAAGTTTCATAGCTAGAGGCAGGAACTGTAAACTCCAGTGATAGTGGTAACCAAACTTCAATTGCATAATTTGATTATAATCATACATTAATGCTAGTGTTTATAGATAAACAAAGGGCTTTGGCTGTTCTTTTATCATTTCAGTTTGTGGTTACAATGTAAAGACTTAATTCAGAGTCCTTATGTCAGAAATGAAGTTTATTTTTGAGAGTTCTCACATTTTAGACTATTTCAGGTCTATATCATTTCATTTCTGTGGATAACTATATGTCTTCCATTCATTATACAATCATTTATTCATCTTCCACATGTTCTCAAGTCCTTCTCTTCTATGTTTCCACAGATGTTGCTTTATTTTTTATCTTTTATCTTCTAGAGGAGCACCTCCCATACTATATATGCATACAAATCTTGGGACTCTTATTAAAATGCACATGCTGGTTTCTGTAAATCTGTTGTGAGGCCTGAGGTGCTGTGATTCCAGCAAACTTCCAGGTGATGCTGAAGCTGCCACCATGGTCCCCACCTCTAATACCCCTCGTAATCATTCTGCATACTGTCCTCAGAACTGTTTTTCTGAGACAGAAATCTGATCTTTTTCTCTGCTTCTTCAGACTCAATTGCGTATGGAGGTAAAATCCACACCTGTTTGTGTGTTTTTCAGAGAAGGTCCTCAAGGAATAGGCCTTTCCTGTCTACCATTCTCTAATCACCATCTCCACTTTTGGGAGAGCAATTGGAAATTCTTAACAAGTGCCTTAAACTTTCACATACTCTTCCTCACTGTACATCTGCCACGTAAGTTTCCCTGTCAAAGCCCTATGCAAATCTTACCTGCTCGGCAAAGTCTTATTTTACAATCCTCAGTTTCTCTAGTTTTTCTCATTCTCCCCATATCACTCTCCCAATTTTAAAGTAGCATTTATTACTTTGTCTCTTAATTCTTTGCTATCAAGTCAAGAAAATATTTGAACACCTACTCTGTTCTAGTTGTTGGAGATAGAGCAATGAACTCAAAAAATAAAACATCCCATTTGGCTTGCATTCGAACTCTTCTTCATTCCCTCCCTTCCTCTCATCCATCCATAAACATACTGTGATTTTCTTATTCACCTTTGTGTATCTATTATCTGGCATATAGTAGAAGAAATTTTATATCTATATTTTTGTGGGGGGGGGTGGTTAGTTAATTTGACTGCCTATTAGCTAACCTCTTTGCTTACGTTACAGGTAGGGCCCCAGAGAAGAAAACAGGAATGTTCATTTTCCATAAGCAGCTTATGGAAGAGGAGGTGAATGAAAGTAACACTAATGTTTTATTTTTAAGGAACATAAAAGAAGGGCATTCAGTGACACTGTAGCTATAGCATTTTATTTTTGCCGCCTCAGAGGACAATATATATAATAGGTAGAAACAGAACAACTAGAACTTGCCTCTGGAGAAAGTGGTACTGATAAGAAAGGAAATGTCCTTATTAAGGGTCCTTATTAAGAGTTCGTTCCTAAGCTGGAAGAGAATGTCTGTGGGTGGGAGGCAGGAGATGGAAAAGAGAATTAGTGTCACAGCTTGGACTTGTTCCTACAGGAGTGCCTTTTTCTTTTTTAAAGGAATCGTAGCTAAAAAAATTAATGTAGATTTTGTATTGTGCTCTGTAGTATGATTGTTTTATAAAATTAACATTTTAAATTATTTACTACAGAATAGAAGTGATCCCACATGTATCTTGTGACTTCTAGGAATCCTGGCACACCTCCACACTGATCTGTGGCAAACTTCTTGCTGTCCCCTCCTTGGTAAAGCTGTTACAGTTTTTACGTCTTCAAATGTGGCCTTTATCATAGTTTAATTTGGTACTTCTGTTCCTTAAAAACACTAAAGAAGCATGAGTTAGTACAGACTATGGCACTTTAATCAAGAATCACATTGTGCTCTTGATTTACACTGATGGGGAAAAGGAAAGAACACCAATAGAAATGTGTAACAGTATCTAAACATATACAGTGATGAAGGAGTTGCTGGAGGAACCATCAAAATGGAACTCAGGAAAATTGTGTAGGTAATAGTTTTTCATGTAAAGGACTACAGAATGGCTTGACAGAAGGGAGAAGGGAAGGGATTTCTATCTATATAGTGAGAATGGTACATGTGAGTGCTTGGAGAAAGGAATGATGGGGTGGTTATTGTAGCTTTTTAAACCATCAGGCCTCAGAAATCTAACTTTGGGTGGTGAACATATAATACGATATATATATATATATATACATATATATATGTGTATATATATATGTATATATATGACTTATATTGAACTTATTTGATTTTGTTAGTGTCACCCCAATAATTGTTAATTTTTATTTTTTCTAATAATTTTTAATAATAAAAAACCATCAGGCCTTTCTAGAATAGAGAGCATGAGCCAGTGGGAAGAGCTCTGGACTGGGTGACCCTGGTTTCACTTGGCAGTGATTTGTTGATTGTAATTGGAGAAGTCAGTTAACCTTTCTAGACCTAGTTTCTTTGTCTTTAAATTGAAGGAATTGAAATAATATGATCTGTGATTTACCTTCCAGCTCTAGCATTTAGTAATTCTGACTTAACTATCAGATGAGATGGCCTGGGACTTTTTGCTTTAGGGTTCAGCATCTGTTAAAATTGAAGTTTTATCTCGGAAGCTAAGCAGAGTCAGGCCTGGTTGGTACTTGGATGGAGACCAACTAGGAAGACCAGGTGCTTTAGGTGTAAAAATTTTTTAAAAATAAATAAATAATAAAATTGCAGTTTGATAATTGCAGTTTACTCGAGAGTCCTGCTCAGGGACCAGACTTAAAATATGAGCCATTCAGATCTTCCTTTTCCCTCTCATTTACTTAAGTCAGATCTTGAATTCATGTTTCTCCTTTCCTGCTCTATCTCATTTGGTAAGTCCTTCAGAATCTTTCTCCTGGGCTGTTGCTGTGCTTAACATTGCCTCATCTCACACCCTATTCCCTAGAATTTACCTTTTATACACAACAGCTAGATTAATCTCACTGTCCCTCTTCTATAAAAATAACTGTAGTGGATCTCCATTGTCTTCCAAAGAAAGGGCAGACTTGGTATCAGCTATCAATCTTAGCTCATGTTACTCCCCTCACATAATCTACAGAATAGTTAAACTAAACCTAATATCCTCTTGGTGCCCCTGCTCCTGTTGTTCCCTGCACCTGGTTGTGCCCTGCCTCTCCCCCATTGTCAAACATGGTCACAGTTTTCTCATCTCAGGTGCCACTGTCTCCATGAAATCTCTCAGGCTTCCCACAGCCAGAAGTAATCCTTTTCTTAACTCCCCTAGCACCCGTAGTGCCTTTTCTGTACCTAATAGTGCTGTTACTTTGTCTTTTTTTGTACTGCCTTATCTCTCTTAACTAAATTAACTCCTCGTGCTTAGGGAGTACCCTATTATCTTACATAGGGCGGATGCTCAGTAAATATTTGTTAAATGGATGAATCCTGATTGATTATAGTTCACATCCTTGTTATCTGATTGGCAGTGTTTCTTATTTTTCTGAATAATCACTAAGAAAAGAACTCTGCCCAGAAGAATTAATAAGCTAATAATATAAGAATAAGAACCATTGCTATAGATGTATAATTCCCAAATTTGTATTTAAGGGAAGCAAAATATTTTCAAGCTGGAGCCTTATCTTTGAATTTTGAGTTTCATTCACCTAGGCTTTCAAGGCACTATAGGATACCTTCCTTTTTAGCTGAACTACCTCACGGTATTTTGTATTTTGTTTATTTGCATCAGTTAGTATGCTTAACAATTTTTTGTCTTGCGGCGTTTTTAGAATGAGTATTTACAAACTTAGGAATTTAAAAAAATAATACATGGAACAATTAAAATAGTTCATAAAAGAAATTTACTGTTTTCATAGTAGAAGCAGATTATCCTCTTTAGTATACACTGCCATGCAATTAATGTTAAGATCAGAAATTGCATCTTACGCACACTTAGTGCTTTCAGAACCATTGATAAGATTCTTGAAAGTTTGCTGTACAGATCAGGATAAAGATCTGGTTATCAGTTGATCAAAACCATAAGCACAGTAGGCCTTTGGAAAATCGTTTGCATGCCTAAGATAGCATCTTGGTTTAAAGAAAGCAGGCAGACTTTGCATTGCAAGAGTTGATGACTTAGAACATATTCCATCAACGCAGGAAATAATGGTTTATTATGGGAGATTGAAAAGAGAAATATAATCTCCTAAAATTCTACACCATCACTTTTTGACCCTGTAACTCCTTTCAGCTAATCTTTGTTTAGAATACTATGCTACAACACGTTTTGGCATTTTGGCATTGTCTCGCTGAACTCCAGGGAAAGCAGATACATCTTATATAGGATTAGACCATTAACATAGACATTACCTCACTTGTCTCTAGATGATGTAATATTAATCTCAATTCTAGCAATCCCCTATCACCAGTCATGTGGGTATAGCGTCTTTAAAAATTAAAAGCTGCCAAATGGCTTACTACCAATGCTTTTTTCAAAATATAGTGGTTCTTTAAAGCTATTGCAGATGGTTTACCTGTTGAAACTGTTAAGTAAATGAAGAATACTTCCCGATTTCCTTATTCTCTTGCCATTAAAATATAAGGTATTACAACATATTTATGCAAGTTAAACTCTATATGCTAGCATTGGTTTATAAAAGAAGTATATGTGTATTTCTTATAGTATGTAGATAAAAGGAATGGAGCTTGGTGTAAGGAGCAATGCAAGAAATAAACCCCAGGAAAAGTGAAAAGTTGAACTCTAGTTGCTCTTCTAGAGTAATTGTGGGGAAGGATGGGCGGGCAGAGTTGATCCCGGACAAGCACTTTTACACTGATCATTCAGTTGTGGGTGGATTGCGGGTATGGGGAGGAGAGGAGATGGATTTTTTTAAATCTCTATATGTTTGATCTCTCAGTCTCTTTCTCTCCTTTTCAGGAGTTAGAAGCTGCTCTTCACCGAGATGATGTAGAGTTTATCAGTGACTTGATTGCCTGTTTGCTTCAGGGCTGCTATCAGCGAAGGGATATCACGTAAGTAATTCTGATCTTACTAAGTTTTTTGTAGAGAAGACCAGTCAACCAGTGGTGTTTTCATGTCTCCTATAACCAAAACTAATCATTAGCCAATTTTACATAACAATGTAGAACAAGTATTTACAAATGGATTCCCAAGCCCTGTGTTTGGCTTTTTCTGAAGTTGAGTTTTAATTTTATTATACTCTTTGACTTGACTTGACTCTCACACATCTGTCTGTTAGTCTTGGATCCACCAGCTAACATTCAAATGTAGAATTTCTTCTCAGCATATGCCTTTCTTTCTAATTTTTATTTATAGTATTTGTAAAATGTTGCCTAACAAATTAAAACTAGATTTTACCGTATTTCTGCCTCTCGAGTATCTTCTGTTGGTCTCATAAACAGTAGTTTAATTCTTAACATGGAGCTTCTAGACTCCCTCCTGCCACAGCTGGCAAATAAACAGCTCTCCAATACATTTGAGATATGTAGAAATTTGGAGCAAAATTTTATCTACGTAGACAAATAAAAGATCTTTCTGATATGGCCTTCTCCCTTGTTTTGACCCTAACTTGGTACACATTTTCTTTGCTACTACATTTTGACACAGAACAGAACTATAGGGCCACTCTGAAAAAGCTGAGACACAGTGGGTTTCCCAGGCTCTGGCCTTCCAATTTATGCAAGGGTTTGGTATGCTATGGTTTTATGTTTTTCAGAGTTAAATATGGTATCTGAAATACTTCCATTCTATTTAATCCACTCTTGGGTGTCTGTTAGGGCTGGGAAGCTAGGTTGGATACTAATGTGCAGTAAACTTGTAATTACAAAGTGAGTTAGAAATTGCTGAAATGCCTTTTTTTTTCAGGGTGGACATCTCTATTCTTTAAGTGAGAATTACTACTCCTGGACTCACAGTTAACATAATGATCCTCCCTTGCCCCAGAATACCCAGGTGGTTGTTCTAAACAAGTAGAAATAAAAAGAGAAAGTCATCTATCGTCTTACCACTCATGCATGATAATGATGTAACTTGGGGGCTTATGTGGTTTTTAAGCACAGTTGTAGTCATATTGTTTATATAATTTTACATTTTCATGTCTTGCATTTTTTTATTATAATGATTATTTTTCTTATAACCATCTTCTTTAAATGCGATTCTCAAAAAAATCCAATTTGGTAGATATTTGTGTCTAGCTTTTAACTCTTATATATACATGTTAAAATTCATAGCCTTGGACATAAAAGTTTGTACACCTAGTGAATTATCTCCTTAGTTTAAATTTCTGGAAATGTAGTCACTCAGTCAAAAGAAATGCCTATTTAAAATTTTTTAGATAAATTGCCAGGCTGCCCACTACAGAGGTTGCTCCATTTTACCATCAGAGGGTATCTGTTTGCCTAAATCTTGTCCACTGTATGCTGGCCAGCAGGTACTAGTAGAACAGACACCCTCAGAGCCTTCACAGAATTTACAGTCCTATACTGTAATAATTATAGAAATTACTACTGTGATTGTAAATTGTACAGTCACTGCGATAAGGGCTCTGAAGTCAACAGAGCATATACCATGGTGTGAGAAGATGATAGTGTGAACCGAGCCTTCACATATAAGCTTTCTTAGGCCAGTGTCTCTATATTATAAAACCTAATAAATAAGTGAATGAGTGAATGAACCAACCAAAGAATTGTAGGTAGTAAGAGTGATTGTCTAGGGTTTGATACCCTAGAACAGAGCCTAGAGGTTATAGAGTAATAGATCTCATGTGGTTCAGAAACACGATTTGAGTTTCACAGTCTTGACCTCTTGAGTGTTAAAATTTTGATTTGTTGCTAACATCTAAAATGAGATTTCATATTTAAAATCCCAATTCATATTTTTTTAGAAACCATCTTATGGTCTGACACTATTAGATGGTGTGCTCTGGTCTGCCTCAGTCCCCAGCATTCCTTATTACTCTCCCATGCTGAGGCTAATTGTTCCTTATCAACTATCATGTTCACTTGGGCCCACTTCACTTATTTTCTTTACCTGTTTGTCTCCTGCATGCATTTCAGTTCAAGGAATTCAATACAGCCACAGCATAATAGGAACTGGAGCCTAACCAGCCTTGTACACTGGGTTAAGAATTTGGGGGTATAATCCTAAACACAAGAAGAGTCGGGGAGTGGTGATATTTGTGTTTTTAAATAAGCATTTAGGAGCAAAAGAGGAAACAACATCAGGTAGGAGCTAATGAATTAATCAGATGAGAGAGGAGAGAATTGGGCAGAGAGAAGGACTGTATTAAGAAGGTAAAATTGACTAGACCTGGTGTCTCTCACCTTGACAAATTTGATAGGTAAAAAGCTGTTTTGTTGATCATTCTTCACATTCAACATCTCTTAGGTTTATTGCACATGTTTGTAATTTTTGTATACTTGAATTTTTCATTATATACTTGGATCATTTCTTATATTGGTGTGTTGGTTGAAGATAGACAAAAAAAATGTCCATTTAAAATTTGCCAGGCTTCCCTTCTCAAAGGTAATTCTGTATTAGTCTTGCTTGAGAATGTTCCTCTACCCTCTGCAGCTCTAGGTGTACTGACAGGACAAAAGTGTCTCCTATCCCTTATGGAGCTTAGAGTCTTTTGTGTGTGATGGTGAGAGTGGAAGTAGGCAGTCTGATGGAAGATCTAAAGTCATACCTGAAGAGCTGAAGTCATACCACGTGGCCCTCTCACAACATGGCTATTGTATCTTCACAGCTAGCATGAAAAACCTCTAGTCTGCCAGGATAGTTTTATATGACATGTGTAATCATGGGAGTGACATCCCTTTGACATAGTCTGTTGACTAAAAGTAAGCCACAGGCAAGTTCTGCCTCATACAGGGGTAGGGATTGAACAAGAGAATGACTACCAGGAGGCAGAAATCATTTTGGGGGTCTCTTCAAAGCTGCCTGCTATACATACTTTTATTATAATTACTGTATCTTCCAGTACAGAGCTAAATAATATTGGTTAAGTTTTAAGTTTGTGTCTAATCACATTTACTTAGTTATTAACAATGTATTATAAATTCTGTGTATTTTGATAGGCTTTGGACAAGAACCAGTTCATTTTTGGGTAATTACATGTAGATAGAATTATCAACAAGAGGTTTTGGTTTGCCCCTTTGGGTAAATGGCTATAACTAACTTGTACTTAGTATAATTTTATTCCTCCCATATTTACCATTAGTCTCTACTATAAATTATAGAAAAAGTATATACCTACTTTGATAACATTTTCTATAAAAACAACTAATTTGAAAATGATGTTCTGCCTCTACAGAATATTTTTAGCTTAGTTGGAACTTTTTTCCATCATTCATTATATTTTCGCTTGGGTTCATTTCATTTTTCAGTTTTATGAGGTGATGAAGAAGAGATGACAGGAGGTCATCTCATAGATTAATAAGGTCTCAATTTGATAGAGAACGAAACACAGTCAAAAACTTATCAGGTCAAGTAGCCAGTTAGAAGATGAAAAATTCCCACATCATCATGCCCTTAAGGCAAGATAATATGAAGAATTGAAAGAATGAGTCATAGAATCTGAATTTTAGGCCTATAACTCAGACACTCTCAGATTCTCTCTTCTTAACATTAATGTGTTTTGTCAGGATAAAAAGAAAAATTTAAATATCACCTAGTATGGTATAGAGCAGAAATTCTCATTTCCTCCTTGAAGATGGGACACAGAATGAGGTGTATGTACTGCCTGGGTTTCTTTTTTTCATAGGTATATGTATATCTAGAGGTAAAAATAGATATTTCAGAATGTATCAGTCTCATCAAAACTATGTTGGCTTATCAGTTACATGCAGATGTCCTGTTTCATTCTGTCATTTGTTTTTTCTTCTCTGTCCTTTCTACAACTTCTACCTTTGTAGACTGCTCAGAGGCCCATATTTGGGAGAGGTTGCAGAGATTGCCTGCTTCCCTTCCACCATGCTGAATTATAACAGCTCTTATAAATACCAGTTTTCCCCTTATCACAGCACTGTGTCACTTACTCCTAAATGATTTCTTTTGAAATGAGGAGATAACTTCTCTTAAAAAAAAACTAATCAAATGTCAAAAGATTTCAGTGCTTGCTGTAATGGGGAGGAGAGAATGGAGTTTTTTTCCCTTCCCTTTGCCTGCCGGTGTTCCTTTGACTTTTCTGCTATTGAAGGAAAATGTGAAGTATAGAAAAGCAAAAAGAGCCCAGGGAGCCCAGTGTTCTCTATTATCCTTTTGTGTGGGTTGTGGGGTGAGTGGTATGGCAGCGCAGGTCCTGCCACTAGTGATGAAGAGTTCTTCCATAAAAGACAGAACCTGCTCTTTGGTTCTGGGGCAGGGAGGTAAGTGATTGTTCTAGCATTTCTCAAACTTTAACAAGTAATTTTTACATGTTAAAAAAAGTTAAGCACACAGGGAACAAAATATTTCTGAATGATCAAATGAGTTTGGGAACTGGTAGCACCAACATTTTTAATTAATTGGTCTGGGGTGAGGCTCAGGCTTTATTTATGCTTTAAAAAACTTCTTATTGTTGATGTGTAATATACACAGAAAAGTGCACTTAATTATACAGCTCAATGAATTTTTATAATCTGAATATACCTGTGTAATGAGCACCCAGACAGGAAACCAATACATAGTGGATTTTACTTTTTCCATTGAAAGGAATTGCCCAAAGTGATATTTTATCCCACCAATGGTATTGACATGCATTTAGAGTGAATACATGCTCATTATTCTCTGAAGTTTTACTTTTATCCCATCCTAAAGAAAGAAATTTGGACAAATTTTCTGGTTCTAAGACTTACCTATTATTCGGAGCTAAGAAAGTTACTTAATGAATGTCTTTGTGCATTACTTGCCACCTCTGTATAATGGGAATAACAATACCCATTAAATTATTGTGAGGATTAAATGAAATAATTTATGAAAAGTCTTAGAATAGTTGAGCTTTTAATAAATACCAGTTTATTAAATCAGTGTATGTAATTTCTACATCCCGAGTAGAAAGTATACATTGACTCAAGAAACTTTTCATGTCTTTGCTACAGTGGTTTACACGTTTCAAAACTGGGATGAGCAAACTTTTTCTGTAAGGGGCCAGAGAATAAATATGTTAGACTTTGTGTGGGTTATACGATCTATTATAGCTACTCATCTCTGTCATCGTAGTGCAAAAGCAGCAATGGGCAATACTTAAATGACTGCCAATGGCTGTGTTTTCTTAGAAATTTATGGACGTTAAAATTTGAATTTTAAATCACTTTCACATGTCATGAAATAGTGTCCCCCCTACTACCACCATTTAAAAAAAAA
>NW_006443138.1:31223551-31235165 GCF_000325575.1 Pteropus alecto
GCAATGGGCAACTTAAATGACTGCCAATGGCTGTGTTTTCTTAGAAATTTATGGACGTTAAAATTTGAATTTTAAATCACTTTTCCATGTCATGAAATAGTGTCCCCCCTACTACCACCATTTAAAAAAAAAATGGTTTTTATATTCTTACTGTAAAAAAAGGTACACATTCAGGCTGGATTTGGCCTATGGGCCATAGTTTGTTAGCCCCTGTTTTTAAAAAATTAAGTAAGTTATTATTCTAGTTCTACTAACTCAGTCTAACTTTTAAACTGGCATGTGAAACCCACATTTCTTTATAATTGTATTCTCCAGACAGATTTGTGTGCCCTTATAGGACAACATAATACTGTGTTTGCTTGTGGAAAAAATACTAACCGTGTCTTTACTGTCCTAGGCACTGCTCTAAATGTATTCAGGAACTCATTTAATCCATATAACAACTCTCTAACATATAAAGTGTTATAAAAGATAAGGCATTTGAGGTACAAAAGGGTTAAATAACTTGCCCAAGGTCACACAGCTGGTAATTGATACAGGACAAACTTGGCCCCTAGCAGTCTCACCCCTAGATTTCCATTCCTTAACCACAGCCTCATGCTGTAAATAAATTAAAAGAGATGTTAAAAAGGTTTTCTTCTAAAATGAGAATTTTTGTGTGTGTGCTGTGTACATCTTTGACAGTATAATGCAGTCTGTGGACCCCACCTAAAAATATAGTTTGCAATCAAAATACATTACAACAGAACCCAATTATACTGAAATATAGTTAGTAAAATATTAAAGAAATAAAATTTTGATATAGTGTGCTTCTTTATTAACTCATTAAATGACATGCACTAGCAGAGAGCCTAATTTCTCAAGATTACTGTCTTAATCATGTATTGATGATTGTAAATGTTATTTGAAGCTATTTACAATATCTCTAATGTGATATGAAAATATCTGCTGCTTGATGAAAAATACACATACTACTAAAATTACTGTATTTTGAGGCTACATCATAATTGAATGGAGTATGAAATTTCAATTACAGGTTAGGTGAAAATATTTTCTCAGCCAAGTTCATGGACCACCTAAATTGTATCTGTGGACCTCTGCTTTAAAAGGTTTTTCAAATCTCAAATGAGTCTGCACTACAGAATAAGTGTTTTAGAAGTGAAAGGAACTTTAGATACCTAATGCAATTTGTTTATTTACCTGTGAGAAAACTAAGTTAAGTAGCAAAACTGGTGTAAGTACCCAGGTCATCTGATTCCCGTTTCCATCCATGTTCCACTGTACTCAGTCGTGATGCTCAAGCTCACATATGTCTAAAATTTTCTGAGTAGTGCAGTTGGATTCAATGGCAAATACTAGGTTTGGCTTGGTTTCACTTATTTTGTTGAACTTGTTGTGGCTGAGAGACAATTAGAATACAATCTTAGTTCAAAACTTTTTCAAGAAAATGTTCATTTTGTTACCAAGAAAGTGATGTCTTAATGGGTGTAGCAGTTGCACTCTGAGGAGGCACCATGATCCTGTTGGGTCCTCTGTACCTTTGTGTGACCCCCTTCCCTGGAAATGTGGGCAGGACCTGTTCACAACCAATAGATGTTAGCGGTGATGGTATGTGTCACTTCTTTGATTATGTTACATTACATAAGAGTCCATCTTGCTATCACACGCTCTAGAGACTCTCCTTATTGCTTTGAGGAAAGCATCTGTGCTGAGAAAGGGTTAATTATATATCTAACACTCTTATAATAGAGTCTCTAAACTAAAGTCACTTAAAAACAAACATTTTTTTTGGAGTCCCATCAGCTCTTTGTAGAAATATACCTTTTATATAATAAACAGAAATTATAATGTTTCTGTTAAATGTGTTCATTTAAACTTATCTTTATTTAGATATAATTTAGATACAATAAAATACCAAATTTAAGTGTACAGGCTGATTTTTTTTTTTACAAATGAATACACCGTGTAGTCACCACCTACCTGAGATAATAGGACATTTCCATCACCTCAGAAAGCACCCTTGAAATAAGTTTACCACCACCCCCAAACTGCACCCCAGGCAATCTCTGACCTGACTTTTATTACTATAGATGTTTTACCTTATTCTAGAATTTCCTATGATTGGAAGTATAAAGTATGTACTCTTGTAGCCACCTTCTTTAAGTCAGCATAATATTTGTATGATATTCCGTGATACTGCTATTTGTGTCAGTAGTTTGTTCTTTTGGGGGGAGGAGGACCTAAATTGTATTTCAATATTTAAAAAAATATCACAATTTATCTTCCATTTGGGGGCTGTTAGCAAATAAAGCAGCTATGAACATTTGCATATAAATGTTTTTGTAGACATATGTTTTCATATCTCTTGGGAATTACTGGGTCATATGGTAAGAGTATGTTTAACTTTAAGAAACTACCAAACTCTTTTCTAAGCAGTTGCAACATTTATACTTATACTAGCAACATATGAACAGTCTAGTTGTCCTCTATCTTTGCCAATATTTGTTGTTCTTAATTTTACCCAGTTTTAAATTGTACTCATTCTATTATGTGTAACTCATTATGGTTTTAATTTGCAATTAAATTGCGATTCCATGATGACTAAATATATAATGAGTTATTAATATTTTCTCCTGATGTGTAGCTTGTCTTTCTGTTTGATGGTGTATTTTAAAGAATGGTAAGTTTTAATTTCGTCGAAGTACCAATTAATCACTTTTTTCTAGTATGTTTCAGACTTTTATTTTCTATTTGAGACATCAGGACCTACCTCACTGCCGATTTTCATCGAGTTTTTATTTTAGTTTTATAGATTTAGGTTTTTGCAGTTGGCATTATGATGTTAGTATTTGCATATGGTGTGAAGTAGAAGATCGGTATTCATTTTCTTCCTTACAAATAGCATTTTTGTTCAGTTTATTTCTGGACTCTTCTGCCTTCTTCCATTGATCTCTATGTGTCGTATTTATGCAAGTACCAAATTGTCTTGAAATTGAATGGTATAAGTTCGCCACTGCTGTTTTTTTTTTCCTTGTTCTGACTACTCGTAAGTTCTTTGCATTTTCATATAAATTTCTCAGTCAGCTTTTTTCCCTCTAGAATTTCTCTAAAAAATAAAAAGCCTGCTAAGAGAGAATGGACATGAGCAATATTGAATTTTTCAGCCCTTGAACATGATATGTATCTCTTCATTTGTTTATCATCTTTAATTTTAGCAATATTTTATAGTTTTCATTGTAAAGGTATTGGATATCTTTCTATTTATTCCTGGGTATTATATTTTTTGATGATATCGTAAATGGAATTATTTAAAAATTTTTATTTTTTAGCTATTCATTGTTAGTATATATAAAATAGAATTGATTTTTGCATATTGACCATGTTCCTATAGTCTTCCTGAATTTACTGGTTTTGTTACAGATTCTTGAGGATTTTTTTATGCAGTCTGTAATTAAAAACAGCTTTGCTTCTTCATTCGATTCCGTATTCTTTATACGACTACTCCTATCTTAACTGTGTTGCCTAAGACTCAATATATTTTTCCTGATCTTAGAAGGAAAGTACTCAGTCTTTCATCATTAAGTGTGATGAAACGTCCCTTTTGTATATTGCTGAATTGGTTTTGCTGATATTTTATTGAGGATTTTTGCATATATGTTTATGAGGAATATTGTTTTCTAATTTTATTTCCTTATAAATCTTTGTCATGTTTTGGTACAGAGGTTGAAAAGTGTTCCCTCCTGTTGACTGAAAGAATTTGTGTAATTTCTTTCAGACCTTTTCTTTAATATTTGGAAAAATTCACCACTGAAAGCCTTTGGGTTTGTAGTTTTCTTTGTGCAAATTTTTGATTATTATTGATTCGCTTTCTTTAACAGATTAAGGTTGTTTGTTCTATTTAAGTCATTTTTGGCATTTTTCAAGGAATTTGTCTATTACTTAAGTTTTTGAATTTATTTCCATAATGCTATTCATCCTTTTAATATCTGTGTGATCTACAGTGATATCTTTCATTCCTGGTATTGTAATTTGTTTCATCTCCTTCATTCTTTCTATACAGGTTTATCAACTTTTTCAAATGTTTACTAAAGAACCAACTTTTTACCTTACCTACTGTTTGCCTGTTCTGTTTTACTGATTTCTTCTATTTTATTGATTTCTCATCTTTATTATTTACTTTGGTTTTAGTTTACTCTTCTTTCTTTATAAGTTATAGTACTGTTTGAGCCTTTTTTCTTTTCAATATAGGCATATAAAGCTATACAATTCCTTCTAAGCAGAGCTTGGCTGCATCCCACAAATTTTGATATACTGTGGTTTCTGTATCATTCAAAACATGTTCTAATTTATTTTATTTCTTCTATGATCCATGGGTTATTAAAAGTAGGTTATTTAATTTCTGGATATCTTATAGTGTTAGTGATTCCTAATTTAATTCCATCGTTCAAATAAGATACTTTATGAAATTTCAATGTTTTGAAGCTTATTGAGATGCATTTTATGTCCCAGCATATGATTTATCTTAGGGAATGTGTCATATGCACTTAAAATGTATGTGTTCTGCAGTATTTGTTTATAGTATTCTGTAAATATCAATTATGTCGGGTTGGTAGTATTTTTGAGAACTGTATCCTCATTGACTCTTTTGTCTAGTTGGTATATTAATTAATGACAAAGATGTTAAAAATCTCTGGCTATGCTTGTGGGTTTGTCTGCTTCTCCTTTTAGTTTTGTCAGTTTTTGTTTCATGAGTTTGGTGTCCTAATATTAGATACATACATTGTTATGCATTTCTGATGAATTAGCTCTTTGTCTTCAGGCTTGCTTTGGTATTAAATAAAGCCATTCAGTTTTCTTATGCTCATTCTGCCTGGTCTGTCATTTTCTATCCTTTTACTGTTTGTATTTTTATATTTAAATTGTACCTTAAGTTTTGTATTTAAATCATGTCATATATTTATATATAAGATGATATCTTATAGTCGGGTTCTTGCTTTTTCTTTCACTCAGCTTGACAGTTTCTGCCTTTCAGTTGGGATGTTTATTTCCTTTACATGTAATGCAGTTATTAATAGGATTGGTTTTCCACTTGTTCTTCTGAGGTTGTTTTTAAGTGTACAATCCATTGTTTTTTAGTATATTCACAAAATTGTGAAGCCATCACCACTATCTAATTCTACAACATTTTTATCACCCCAAAGACACCTCAAACTCATTAGCAGTCACTCTTTATTTCCTCTTGTCAGTGCCGAGCTGATCGAGAAGGGAAGTTTTTGATGGTGAGACACCTAGTTGGAAGATTGCACAAGGGGCTGACATTAGAATGAAACGGCAAGCACTAACTTTATTGCGGGGAGTGCAGTTCTATTGCGGGGAGCATGCTTCTGCTTCTGTTCCCCTTCTGCTCCCCAGGGGACCATATGGGTTCCACACATATCAGAGCACAATGGTGGTGTTCAGCCACACATGCGTGATACAGTAAGCTAAAGTATGTTTACATATTTTAGGCAGAGGCGCCCTACTACACTAATGTAACATTCTAAGTCTGGGGTTTTCTTATTCCTAGCCGTGAGCCTGGATCACAGCCAGACCTGGGACCAACGAGGCCTGGGACTCATACCTCCAGTCTCCAATCCTGGGCAACTAATAATGTGCTTACTATTTCTGTAGTTTTGACTATTCTTGGTACCTCTTATAAATGGAAAGTTGCATTGTTTCAACTTTTATGAATTATGCTGCTGTGTATGAATATTTGTGTATACTCTTGTGTGGATGTATTCATTTCTCTTGGGTCTGTACGTAGAAATGGAATGATTGCATCACACAGTAATTCTGTGTTTAACTTTTTGAGCAACTTGGCTAAACTTTTCCATAGTGGCTACACCATTTTACATTTCCACCATCAGTTTATACGGGTTCTAGTTTCTCCACTTCCTGGTCAGCATTTATTGTATTTTTTTAATGTTTTTAGCTATCCTTGGTGTGTGTGAAGTGATACTTCATTGTGGTAATGGTTTGCATTTCCCAATTGACATGTTGAGCACCTTTCCATGTGCTCCTTTCTGATTTTTGTTCATCTCTTGGTCCTTCATCACTTTCTTTTGGGTTGTTTTTGTTAAGTATTTCACTTTATTTCCTCTGTTGGCTTTCTGTGTGTGTTTTAGAGGATTAGCAGTATGCATCCGTAAATCCAGAAGCTATTCAGACAATTCTTACTGTACCTGCTCAAACCTTAACACTTGACACTTCAGGCTTCCAAGTCATACAGATAGTATTTAGGGTCCCACCTGGTTTATGTTAAAAAGAGTCCTTTGCCTTTTTAAAGATTAGTACATGTTGATTTCCACTTGACTTAAAATACTTTTCTTTGTTACCTTACGTAAACATTCATAAGCACAAGTAAAACCTATATTACATTCATGTTTCCTAATTAGTCTTTTTTTTGTATCTTAGTTGATAACTTTGAAGGTGTAATTTTTAACTTTTCCTGGCTATCATATTGACTTTAGGATATTGACATGGCAGCCACTGTACAACCCTAGAGAAGAGATATTATTTAAATTATTTTGGGTCTTCTTGTGATCGTTAAGAACAAACACTTTATTGAATGTCCTTATAGATCCTTTTACTTACTGCTTCACTTGGAACAAAAATCTTTATCTCATTTCAGTACTCATGTTAAATATGGCTTAACTGTGTATACATGTATCATTTGCTTCACAAATAGCTATAACAAATAGGAGGGTGTTGTTTTTCCATTTGGTCTCCATTGTGCTGCCCATGATACCATGCCTTAATTGCTCCCCTGCAAATAGATTATGAGTACATACCCTTCCATGTCTCAGAACTCAATAGCCTTCTTTTTTTATCTATGATCTTCTAAAACAGTTTGCAGATATTAAAGTTTGTTGCCCTGAATAGTCAAGAGTTCTGCCAGCTTCAGCCAGCTGAGTCTTGTGTTAACATACTCTACTTGGGTCATGCCATTCTGTCAGCATTGGTCTCCCAGAGCATGTTCTGTCTGAGGCACAGTGAGGAATTTTCTGGGGGGTTCTAAGAAATGGCTAATTCTGAGAGTGTGGAAAGGTGATTCATTCTCATTCATTTTCTATCTCCCCCCACCCACCCACCCACCATGAACTACTCTAAGGAAAAGGGGGTATTTAAGAGCATTTGGAACCTTTTTCAGGCAAAAGAGACCTGGTTGTGCTCAGAACTTCCAGTTGGTTCTGTTACCATGTTCTATTTAAATGTTTCATTGTACTTCTGAGTAATTTCAGAAAGATAAGAGGTGTTTTAAATCATTAAGAGAAAATTGCACTGAGGTAAGTGGATCAGTGAATATTCCAGGCAATTTAAAGTCTAGAACTGCAGCCTGTGAAATTTAAAACATTTTATCAGTATTTAGCAGCATAGTATCACTATATTCTTCTTCCTTTAAGTAGTAAAATCATGAAAGTTCACACAAAATTGTGTGTGCGTGCTTACTTTTCTAAGAGTATATCATCTTATTAGATTCTTGAAGAGCTTTATGTCTTATAGAAGATGAAGAACCACTAAATAGAAAGCATTAGCTTGATTTTTGCCTTCCTGAAGGCTTTCTGTTTCAAATACCCTTGGCCATATTGCCTTCAAAAGTTTTTTTCTCCTTGAATTTTAGCTATTCTTTAAAGAAAGGGATACAGATTTATGTAAGAAGTTAATATACAAAGAAAATGAATTATCTTGAAATTTAAGCCCTCAAGTATCCCCTTGGTAAGGTGGTATGGAGATGCCTTAAGAAAACTGTTAGCAAAAGTGACGTAATTGAAACTGAATAGGATAATAGGGGCAATTGGAAAGGAATCTCAAACATGCAATTCTGAGACAAGTAGGGGCTTTCAGGCATATTGTAGGCACAAAAAAACAACACTGTACACATACAGTGTTTGCTGGGTTGGTATGCTTGTGCTTCCTTCGCCTCACATTAGAATAAGAAAGTTCTCCCTAGTCTGACCCAGCCTGTCTCCTGGCGCATCCTCCAGCAAAAGTGGATCATTTTCTGGTTAAATGATGACCTCAGTGTCATAAATTCAATATTTTATTTTATTGCAGGAAAAACACGCCTCGTTATTTGGGGCACTTGGTGTACATTAGAAATTCTAGAAAGTATGTGGTAAAGGAATTTATTACCAAAGAGATTGTCATCTTCATGCTCCTCACTAGTAAAAGACAAGTTTGAAAAAAACACCCCATTTTATTTTCAAATTCACCATTGCCACACTATCTGCTTTTTACCACCAGTTTGATCTGCTCTTTGCCCAACTCCTCCCTCCTGAAGGGGCAGCACCAGCTTCACAGGCAATGGAGAGAGGAAGCCAGTCCAAACCCACTAAGGTCCAAGCAGGTATTCATATGCCAGTGCTCATGCTTTGAATGTGAATGCTGCAATCAAATCAGATTGTGAGAGCCTTGATATTTAGAGGTATTATGCTGCATTTTGATAAGCAAATACATCCACGTTTTCCCCAATTGAGGTATCAATAGTAAGGAAATAGAATTTCTACTCTCTTTGAAAAAGCACAGTGTTTAACTTCTTGTTTGCCTAAGGCCCTTTTGATCTTTTTCCATGAATATTTCCTCTGACTTTTTCTCTCAATATAACTGCTATAGATTATAAATCAATATAGTAGCATGCCTTTTTTAAAAAATCTTGACTTATATTGGCATATCGACATATATCTCCTGTAAGACCTGTTTGCTTAGTGAGAAAAAAAATTTTAAATCAAGCATTAGGTGAAATTATATCCAGGTTCTTTAATAATTGAGATATAGAACAACTATTAAACAATTAAACACTTTATTATTATATACAAAGCACATTTAGGTACTAATCAAAATGCAGTTGTAGAATTGTCAAACTAACCAAAAAAAATTAAGTTGCCATCAGATTGTCTTAAGTGTTTCTTAAGGAAATCTACCTTCAAAATTTAGAATATAGTATTTCGTAATCTGCCCTAAAATTTATGCAAAACAATATAAAAGTATAGTTGCTCATTGGAATGGACACTTGTTCTGGAGGAATTTTTTTCCTTTGCATTTTAACTTGAAACGTAAATTAATTAGGCTAGGCAGACATTGAATTTCTTTTTTGTTTGCCATCTAAGTCGTGGGTTTAATTTTGAAGTGACTGTCCACCTGAACTGTGTAGTCTTTTTAACTGTATGAGCAAAGGTAAGACTTATTGCCTCAATTTCATAATGTATTCCATTGATTAGTAAAACTTTTATTTATTTCACCAGAATGTGGTGTTTGTGATTTAAAGTAAAACGATCTATTCTGTGAAAAACTTAACATATTTATCTTCTTAGGGATTTGAAAATATAAGGTCCAAGTAGATAGTATAATAACAATGAAGCTTCACTAAGGGGCTTTCAGATCCTTCCTATTACTGTTTTTTCGTTTTCTGCTTTCTCTTTTAAGATTTGTCAGCTGTCAAACCATCAGTTTTCTCTCCTCCTATCCCACCCATCCTGTATGCTTTACATTAATGTATTTTTGTGTTTGGGGCCATTTGGTTAGGCCTCAGACATTCCACAGCTACCTAGAGGACATCATAAACTACCGCTGGGAGCTGGAAGAAGGGAAACCCAACCCTCTAAGAGAATCCAGTTTCCAAGACCTGCCTCTCCGTACCCGTGTAGAAATCCTGCACCGCCTCTGTGATTATCGGCTAGATGCGGATGATGTCTTTGATCTTCTCAAGGTGCTTAACTGGCAAGCTGTTCTCTTAGAGCAAAAAAGACCAGCAATCCAGGTTGTAAAATCTGAAGCTATTAAGAGAAACCAGAGTTTGGCTTGTGTTACTAGTGTTGGGACTCTTGATCAACAGTAACAATGTATATAAAACAAAACCTCTGTAGCCAAAGTAATCCAAGGCATTCATTTATACAACTATGTTATTTTGGTTTAGTCTTCCTTAATATGTGCTGAGTCCCAGCTGATAACAAGAGAACAATCAGAGTCACCTATATAGTCTCCCTGTCATCGACCAGATTGCAACTAAATTAGCCACTGAATTTGTTTCCCAAATTTGATTCAGCATAATTTAAATATTTATTGAAAACTCCAAGGACTTTAACCCATATATGCCAGTGAAGTTCATTTTTACTATACCCAAACATACACATTACAAAAAATGTGCCGGAGAAGGAAGGTGTTATTATCTATTTTAAAAGTCTATCTCAGAGGGTTTGAGCTATTGCTTTTCACTCATAGGGAGGTTCAGTCAGAAATTATTAAATGTGTGATGACTTCTCAGTTCAGCCCTACTCATGGACACGGTATAAAAATCATTGCACAATTTAGCACAGTCTTTGCTGAGAACTCAAGGACTTTAATAGCAGTAGGAAGGCCAAACCAGGTCAGACCCTGGGGTAAACTGGGAGCTATATTGCTGGATCTCAGCTGGAATAAGAGGTTGCTGTAGGTTATGATGAAGCTACAATAGAGGATCACCTGGGACAAAGCTTTCATAACAACACATTCCACCGTGTTGTAATTGTCTTTCCTTTCATGGATGCACACATAAAATAATAATAAATTCAAACCAAATATATAATATGTTCATCAAAATTCCCTTTGGTTTCTCTTTTCTTGGTGAATTGAGGACTGTGATGGGGATGGGAAGCATTTGAAGTATGTCCATATCCTGTTCATTAAAGAAGGACTGCTGCTTATTCTGTGTTTCATATGCCCTGATTGAAAATTACATGTGATGCTTAGGCATCTTTAAATATGAGGTATATCTAAGTATAAATTTTGAACCCTCATTTTAGTCTTCTCCTATTTTGTTCCCCATTTCCCCAAACCTCTTTTTCCCTGTTCTTGGACCCTAGGGTCTGGATGCTGACAGTCTCCGCGTGGAGCCATTAGGTGAAGACAATTCTGGGGCACTGTATTGGTATTTCTATGGAACTCGAATGTACAAGGAGGATCCGGTACAAGGAAAATCCAACAGAGAACTCTCTTTGAGCAGGTACATTCTTTAAGGTCAGGGCTATAATAGTTACTGTACAAAAAATGTAATTAAAATGAAATTCATCAATTCTACAGCACAAATTACTTTTTCTGTATGAAGGAATTAGCTATAACTGTAAAGAATGCCAAGGAGTTATTTCATACAAAAATAAAAAAGAATTGAACTGTCACCTCCGCTAGCAAAACAGCGAGAGATTCTATTTTGCTGTGAGGTTCCCAAGGAGCATCGCTCCTTTTAGCCTGGACTGTTCCACACAGCAGATTCTTCTTAGCAGTGTGGTCATTTCACTGCCACAGTTTTCGTCTTTCATACTCAATTTTTGAGAACTTTTTTTCACTAGAGTTGATAATCTCCATCAGCATAAGACAAGAAGGAACTTAAAGAATGTCTGAAACATAAGCCTTAATAAACTCTCCCTAAATGAGGAAGAGTCCTCCTTTTCATAGCAGCCCACTATCTTGTTTTATGTAGATTTTATTGCTGGGAGCAGTACTCTCAGGAAAGTGTTAGGTCTTACTCATATTTCAATATTGTCAAATGTCGGTTTTTCTTGGTTCTATACTCTAATTATGAAAGACAGTAAGTCACCCTGCT
>NW_006443138.1:31235204-31285041 GCF_000325575.1 Pteropus alecto
TCCATGGCCAGATAAACTGCTTATATATGTCAATCTTATAACAGAACATTTCTATTTAATATACTATTTCTTAGGGAAAGTGAAGGACAAAAAAATATCTCAAATGTTCCTGGGAAAACAGGAAAAAGAAGAGGAAGACCCCCAAAACGGAAGAAACTACAGGAGGAGATTATAGTAAAGTAAGAAAATGTTGTTAGTCTGTGACAGTCATAGATCCCCTTTGCTGAAAGAGGGGACTTTAATTTCACTTGCTCCTTCATCCTTAATTTTCACTCATGGGCATGGAAAAGACGTGGGACTTATATTATGGAGACCTGGATTAGAAAGCTAATGAAATTACCAGGTGTGCACTAGGGAATCAGGAAGCCCTAGCTGCATAACCTCTAGCAAATACCTGTTTTTTTATTGGACAGTGGAAATACTAATAGTAATGATGATTAAATTGAACCAAGATAGTGAATGTGATAGTGTAACAGACTGAAAACTATGCATGTGCTCACTCAGTATGTATTAACTTTTAAAATTTGTTATGCTACACATTTTTTCATAGCGTGGAGCAAGTTAATTCTGTGATTGTTGACTAATTATCATTTTAAACGAATTATATATCATAGATGAGTTTAAGAGTTAATTCTTTGCTGTTAGGGAAATTTCAGTAGCAAACATACTTTATTTTGTTTAGAATACAATTTCCTAAAGTAAAGGCAAGATCTTAAACATTTTTAAAGTCTTTATATTTAATTTTAGTAAAGAAAAAGATTCTGTTGCATTTGAGAGATTTTATTCTATATGTCATTACCTTTTAGGAAATTCCATCATGTGAATCTTAATAGAAGAGTTTTCAGAATCTGACCTATACTATATAAATATACTTTTACTTAAGGATCAGATCTGTCATTTTACACCTATGGAAGATAGGTCATTCTTAAAAATTCTAATAACAGAGGCCAAACTGCTGCTTCTCTCTACAATCAGAATTGATATTTTTTATGCTTAAGAATCAACGTTCCACTTTCCAGAAAATTGACTACACATTGTAGCTTTCTTTTAACCAGTGTTTGAGAGAAATACCTTAAAATAATGTCTGTACACACAACATGTGTTTCTAGATTTTGTTAGCAATCTATACCTCCTTATATATTCAAAAAGCTATTTTATACCTATCTCCATTTCCCTGTAAGTGAAATTAAAGTACTGTAGTGTTGAGAATATAGAATCATTTTAACAAGCATACGTGGACTTGTGCTACCCTCTACTGGTGATTTTATTCTTTAGAGCTCTGTATTCAATACAATATTTAAATATTTTTAAATTAGATAAAATTTAAAATCCAGTTCCTCAGTCACACCAGCCACATTTCAAGTGCTCATTAGCCGCATGTGGCTTGTGGCTACCATATTGGACAGCAACAACATAGAACATTTTTTATTCTCACAGAAAGTTCTTTGGAACAATACTGCTTTAAGTAATTGATTACAGAGAATGTCAAGAATGATTCAGGAATACAAATGACAATGATCCTTAACACTATTGTGCTGAGCATGTCTGTGTTTTATAATTTATTCCCCAACATACCTGTGAGGTAAGCATCATTAATAGCTCCATTTTATGGGACTGTTAATTAACGTTCCTGAGGTCATAAGGTAAGTAGCAAGTCTTGTTCTTAACTTGTGTTCTTAACCTGTACCTTCTGTGAGGTTATATTAAGTACACCTATCTTCAGCATAGCTCTGAATCAGGGATGAGGACTTTGGAATCTCTACTGTCCTTTTTTCCTTGGCATTTAACTGTTAACACTTAACTCCTCTGATTTAAAAAACATGTTTTACAAGTTAGTATTTTCCTATGATTGGTGATGTTACCATAACAGTGGGTTCCATGTATCAGTTTTCCCTCTATACCAACACACCTGCAACCTAGTGTTCCTTTTTTTCAATAGAGTCATCCTGTCTAACATTGCCTTCTCCATACACACACTCCTTGTATTATTAAGTTAGTTGGGTCTCCCTTATGGGGGAAACATGAGACAATTTTGGACATGTCTTTAATTGTTACCTCCTTTTCCTGTGTTTCAGTGAAAAGCAGGAAGAAAATTCCTTGGCATCTGAGCTACAGACAAGAAATGGTAATGACCTCTGCTGGAGTTTTTGGAAAGGATTATGTAAATGCAATTGATTTACATCATGATAGTGACTGTCATTTTCCAGTTATACAGCAGTTAAGATTATTGCAGTGGCAGTCTAACTAGCCTCCTTGCCCTTCGTCAGTTCTCTCTTCCTTGCACTTTATTCTGTGCCTATCTCTTCTTCTGACCTGATAACTTGAGATCAGGAGTAGGTCTTTTCACTAGAGATTTATTACCTGGCCATATTATAATAGATACCCAAACATTTGGATGATAGCAACTTCTTTGGATGAGAGCCATCTTGTCAGTGTAAAATGCTTTACTGCATAAGGGAGTATACTGATTTCCTATCTAGATTTCAATTATGTAATCTCAGTTACATAATTTGAGGGGTGGCAGATGTCGGTTCATAGTATCTCAGTGTCAGTGAAATGAGGAAGACTTCGAAAGCTCAGATGAAAACTGTCTGCATAGAAAAGTAAATACATTTAACCTGTCTACGGCCGTGCCACCCTAAACAAGCCTGATCCCGTCTGATCTCGGAAGCTAAGCAGGGTCGGGCCTCATTAGTACTTGGATGGGAGACTACTTAGGAAAACCAGGTGCTGTAGGCGTAAAAAATAAAAAAATAAGGATTGTAAGCTGACAAGGTCCTTGCAATCTGTGAGGTCAACCAAGGGTTGCCTTGCCTAAAAAATAAATAAATAAAAATAAAATACGTTTAACCATTTTTAGGATGTTCATGTCTGTCTTATGAAAGTCATAATAGTTTTATTTGTATAACCTTTAGTCAGTGTTCACTATTACTTGTAAACAGTTGATAGTAACAGGATAATCAGAAGTATGTATTGTCAACCTTAAAAGTAATAGGTCTTTTTTTTTCTGATCCCTGGTTTTGGTCATGACCCAGGGTAAAAATGAAAAAAATTGGGGAAAAGGTCTTAAATTGTTTGATGAAACCATTCCTTTCTTTTCCAGGGTCCCAGGGGCCAGGTCAAGGTACTTGGTGGCTCCTGTGCCAAACAGAGGAAGAATGGAGACAGGTCACTGAGAGTTTTCGGGAGAGGACCTCCCTTCGAGAACGGCAGCTCTATAAGCTCCTCAGCGAGGACTTCCTGCCTGAGATCTGCAACATGATTGCCCAGAAGGTATGCAAATGCAAAGGGGTGATTACTACCCTCTGTATTAGGTGTAAAGCTGTATTATTTAAGGATTATTCATTAGTTGTTGAATACATTTATTGTCTCCTGAAAGTGGTACAGTCTTCCTCCTCTCTCAGCTGGAGTATTAAAATGGGACCTCACCCCACTCATTCTGCTTCACTACAGGCCACATAATTGAGTTCTTCTTACCTAAGAAGTTCTCAGGGCTCCCCACACCCCAGTACTTCCAGTGGCTCTTCACAGTCTGCTACTAGCTTTCCTTCTCCCATAATAATGCTCACAAAACGTTCCCTGAGCCCCCAAGTTGTGTCTCATGTCACCCTGTGCCTGCCTCTCTCCTCTCCTCTCCCCTCTACACACAGATATTTTTATCATCATCTTACTGTCTGTCTCTTACCCATTAAGCAACTAGCTCTGAATAGTATTTGTCTTTTTAGCTCCAGTGCCAGCTCTTTTCCCACCTGAGCTCAGTTTGCCCTTTACTCCAACTTCAAGACAACTTGTAGTTTCACGTCCTGTTTACAAGTATATACTTTCTAATTCATGACTTCTTCAAACATCTTTATTCCTCTACTTCTCTACCCATTAAAACACTACTTTTTCAAAAGCCTTACGTAGAAGTCATTATCTCCATGAGCTGTCCCTTATTTCTCTCAGTCTCAGGATTGTCTTCTCTAACATGTTTCTTCATTCCTTACTTCTTTCCATTGTGAGTTGTTTAAACTTTTCAGATAAATGACCATGTCTTACTCATTGTTTTAACTTCCACAGCACCTAATGTAATGCCTTTTCTGTGGTAGATGCTCAATAATAATTTAGTTTGCTTATTTCATTTCCATAAATCCAATACATGTGAAGAAGACAGAAAAATTTGTCTACCTGCCAATGAAATCTGAAGAGAAAATATTTATAAATTATTTCTGTAGTATCTCCAGGGAAGTACAGAATTACAAATAAATTACTTAATTTGTTGTGAATTTAATGATGTTTCTAACCTTTAAGCAGGTTGATGCTCTAGGGAAAATTCTAGTAAGTCACCTTTTGCTAATAGCAGGAACTTAGAGTTTCTCAGGAATAACATTTTCATGGATGAGCAAAAGAGTCTGCATTTCCCCATCGATATACTTAATTCTTCATACTATAATTACATTTAGTTTTTGTCATCTGGAACTCACTGACAATTTATCCAGGAATTTTTAATACATAATGTAATTTTCTTAAAATAGCTATAATGCAGTGATGGTTTTATAACCTTACATGACCTTGTATGTGACTATTGATATGACTAATGGTGGTACATTAAATCATAAGACATATCTAATTGGCTTTTATAATTTCTTCATTTATACTATAATATTCAACCTAAGATTTTGTGGGTCAGAGGAACTAAGAAAATATACAAGCATAAAATTGATGGTTTTGAAACAAAAATTGCTAAGAGATGAAAAAATTAAAATAAATATAATTTTTAAGAACCATAAAATTAGGAACCAAAATAAAAAATAACAAATTTGGTATTTCCAAAGAAATATCAGTTCTAAATATGCAAACTTTAGTAAACTGAGTTGTCAATCACAAAAATAAGAGCATCTAAACTGTTCAGTAGAAAACCTTAGCAGACCAAGTAATTAAGAAAGATATTTTTCACAAAAGGATCCCATCAAAAGCTCCGGAATCATTTGGATTTAGTCGTAGGTGCAATTTTCTAAACCTTCAAGAAAAGGTAATTTCCAAACATTTCAACAGTGTAGAAAGAAATGGTTTGGGTACTTGTTCGTTCAGCTGTAAATATCTTAAATACACTATATTTGTTCAGTAATATAAATGTTAAGTCCTTAATACTAACAAATACAAGCTATCCGTTCACCAAAAATACCTTGTAACCTATCAGAGTTAAGCCTAAATTCTGTAATGCTCATATTTTTGTCTTGTAGGTTTTGTATAGTATAATATAACATAAAAAAGAAGAGGAAGATTTTTTTTTTTCATGTTTTGCCTGGAGGAATATAAATCTGCTTATAAAGTCTATTAATTAGAATTTAGTGATAACTAAGACTTCCTGCGTCAGAATCACCTTGCATGCTTATTAAAAGTTTAGATTCCCGCCCATGTACCATTCCCGATCCCCGTCAGAACCGTTGGAGGTGATGTGTATTCTTTAGTTGTAGAAGCTGTTCAGGTGATTCTTGTGCATCCTAAAGTTTAAAACCCACTGAAAATAAACCCATTTATTGCAGCAATAAAACAAATTTTGGTATGACCCTAATTAGAACTGTACATAGTCAATAAGAAAAAGCTACAAAATGATTCGTGGATAGGGATACATATTTTTAAAGTCGCGTGTAAATCTGTTAAGACTTCTTTGTTTCTGAATGGAAGAGTAAATGTACAAGCCAGCATTCACCAAGATAAATTGAAATTTATTATAACCTCAGCCAAATTCCAGCATAGTAAAAATTTGCTATCAAAATAACAGGTTAATGTAAATATTGTAAGGCAGGAACAGTGGTATGCCTTGCCCTACAATGTATTATCACATAAATCACATTAGAAGCGTTCTCAAGGGGCCTTCATTTAATAACCAAACTGTCATAAATGATTTGCTCAGGGCAATACAGATATATCATCTCTTCATAATCTTTGCTCAATTTTAGCATTCAACTGTTGAGTTATATGTTCATCAGTAGTTAGCTGTAATATTTTTACAAACTAGTTTGTATTCATTTTACTTTTTACTGAATTTATGCAATTAAATATTATGAGACCAATAAAATATAAGCATAAAATGTTTATTAAAAGGTTTTATTAAAATCATTCAAGATGAATTGCTTCTAAAAAGGTGAATGTAAAATTAGCTTAAGGTTTTATGTATTTGGATTGCAGATGTCCTTAACATCTCACTTTCACTTAAAAAAAAAAAAACTAGAAGAGCAGGTGGAAGTCTTAAGAGGGTGATTTATATGAAAGAATCATAGGAAACCCCTTTTAGTGGGGCCCCACATCAAATGATTGGTGAATGGCAATATATTTATACATTAAATTAAAATAAGTGCTTAAAGTATATATGTTTTTTAAATTCTTTGCTTTGATTAACTGTGTTAAACTACCACTACACATCCTAATTGTATTGGCCTAAAGAGGTTTATTCTAATAATTTAAAATGCCTGTGCTTCAGATGTGAAATTGAAACATACATCGGTAAACAGAATGTGTTGCTTACAGATAGACAACATTCAGTATTAAAATATAGTATGTAGAGGAGGCACAGAACATCTGGGACAGTGACAAAAGATTAGGTGTTAGAGTGGTAGTCATAAGCCTTTCTTTGAACTTATTTGAATTATGCTGCTGCCACCATCAAGCTTTCCTTTTGGATAAGTTACTTGATATCTCTGAATTTCAAATTTCTTATTAGTAAATTGAAATGCTATAACTTCATATAAGCTTTTGTGGAAATTAAACAAAAGGACCCATATCAGTGTAGCTACAATAGTACTTAGCAATTAGTAGGCACTTGGTTCTTTCCATTGTTTATGATGGTGGATAACTGATGGGCAATTTTGGTAGAAAACAAAATCCACATTTCTTAAAATAATTGCAAGTCAGAAGAGAGATAAGACAGATGGGAGAAAACTGGGAGGATGGTAGCCTTGTAAACTTTGAAATAATAAATCAGAAGATAAGGCCCGCTTTGATCATATAAAAGTTAAACTTTTATGGTAAGTTTTAAATGCAGACTAGTAAAAGTATTTTTGCTGGTGCAAACAGTGATTTTTGATGGCTTATAAACGTTAGGTCTTTAACAAACAGTTTGACTAAAGGTACAGATAATGCATGCAAAAGATGATAGCAAAGGATGCAGGGAAATAAGGTCACCTTCTGTATCAAGAATACCACTTTCCTCGTTAGTAACTTTTATCTAATTTGGCAGATTTGGAGTCAAACTGTTATTGGCCTCTATAGTTATTAGCAGATAAACTGCCACAATTCCTTTGAGAGTTCCATAGTAAGTTTTTACCTATATTTAAAGTTCAAGAGCTCTTCCTCCTGGAGTCTTGAAGCATATGAAGGAGTTGTTCATAGGCATACTTGAGGAAACTGCTGAGTAGTTTCTGTGGAAAAGAGGAGCGTGACACCCTTTGACAGTTGGGATTGCATTGCACTGAGGCCTAGTCCTTCTCAGAAATGCTTTCTAAAGCTTCCATCTCATTAAATCGACCACCACTACAGTGTGTTTAAATTGTATTGTCATTGAGTTTATTCCACCCTTTGTTCCTTTACCTTGTTGATGCCTCTAGGTCTCAGGATTTTCTATTAAGTGGTGCCAAAAGCAAACCTGGATGATACTGATATTGATACTGAAGCCACAGAAGTTACTCATCTTAGCTGCAAGGCGTTGGTTTACCACCTTTTACTAGTCTAACAGTGACACTATGCAGCTCATTCCATAAAAGTTCTAAACCTTATGTTGGCCTTCAAAATATTTCCTACCTTCAGAATTCTCCAAACTCCTTCTTTGAAATTTCCTATAACAATCACTTTCAAGTCTCTTAAATTTTCTTAGAGCTCTAATCTTCTCTAGGAAGCTCTCTGATTCCTAGTCCTGAGTCTTCCGCATACTGTCTTTACTGCTTTAGTTCCAGGCTACTCTTCTCACTACTGCCACTGAATTGCCTTTAATAGGAGATCTGCCTCCAGCTGCTCATAATGGCCTCTTTCAGAGCCATTCCCGTCACCTAAAGGTGATAAAACGGGGCTTTCCTTTAATAAATTTGAAATTTACATTTTTTCAAATGTTTAATCAAACACTTAGAGAAGTTTCTTGCCAGTAACAAAGTAGACACTTGGTGTCTAAGTTTTTTGGTTTTTTTTTTTTTTTAAAGAATAAATTGGCTTGGTACCTTGTGGAACTCAATGATTGTTTTTACTGAATATCCTAAGGATACCTTTGATCCTCATCTTAGTAAAGCCATTACTTGTGTGCCTTAAAGGCCATTCTTCTACTGGCAGCAGTAGCAGTAGCTGAGAACATCCTAATCTATCTTTTCCTTTATTTTCCTCACTTCTAACCATAGGGAACGCGTCCACAGCACACAAAGGCAGAGTTGCAACCTAGGTGGATGTCTGACCACCTGTCCATCAAATCCATCAAGCAAGAGGTGAGTGTATGAGAATAGAGGGAAGGAATTTTAAGCGTTCAAAAGGATTGTTCCATCTTATTTTGTTTACTCCTTTCTATCTTTATTAACTTTTATGTCATTTTTAAAAATTTCAAACCTTATGGAACATTCTTACACATAAGATGCATTTCTAGAAAGAGAAGGAATTATAAAAATAAGACATGAGTTCGAACTCTTGGGTCTTAACATATTATATCTATATTTAATGCAGATGAGAATAATAAATACTATTTTGTGTGTGTGTGTGTGTGTGTGTGTGTAATAGAAGTTTACGAATGAAAGATGGAAAGAATTAGTTCTGGGCAAAGGGAGAATTGGGGCAGAGAGAACTATCTTTCACCTGAAACTTGTAGTGTGGCTAATATTTTGATGGTAGACAGTAAGGCTGGGGGAGTCATATTTTTAAAAAGTACAGAGCCAGAATGGTATGTAATGTGGTCAAAGAACAGTGTATATTTGGATGTAGCTGACATATAATATACAGTGGAAGAAAATACTGAAAGAATCAGATTTTGGAGTCCTATGATTATTATTATATCTTTTATAAGTAGGCTGTAGGAAGGTACATTATGTTATTAGAGCTTTGTTTTAGAAGGATATTTCTCTGTTCACACCATGATAAATAATTTTGTAAGGAAGAACTGAAAGGTAAGAAATCAGTGAGCAATAGTTCTATCAAGAAATAGCAGTAGAATCCCAGCTATTGGAAATGGAGGTCTAGAATGGGAGAGAAGATGAAAAACGTTTGGGGGAGGGTTCATTAGAAATATGTCTGACGGTCAACTTGCAAGAGGTGGAGTAGTGAATAAAAGATGAGTTCTTGTGAGTTACCATGTTATTTGTGGTTTTGAGAAGTATAATAATGAAAGAAATGAAAAGTAAAGAGGAAGCAGAGTTGAGGAAAGCATGGTGCAGGTTCCTGTTTGATTTTTAAATTGAAGATAAAACATGGACATGAAAGATTGTCCATTGATGTTGCTGACTCTCTGGGAAGATGAAGTGCCTCTGAGGCAGGCCTCTGCCATGGAGTAGAGTTGCTCTTGCTTATGCTAAGTTAAACTTTCGAGGTGCAGGAAAATGTTAGCAGTTCATGTCGAATGTTCCCTCTGTCTTCTGAAGACAGATGAGTATCAGGTGCAAGTTGAGACAGAATGTTTGATGAAGAGAGAATGTTTGGGGCAACAACTATGTATTAATGAAAGAGTTTTCAAGCAGCATTCAGGAGCCAACATGTTTGGGTATTTTCATTATGTAACATGGTTTAGAGTAGCTAAATAACTATGGCGTCACACTTGTAGGAAGGGACAAAATTGTTGTTTCTGTTTACTAAGATTTAAACATTGTCAAGTTGAGAGTGGCCTAAGGAACCTAGAGCACTGATAAAGATATATTTGATGATGGAAGTTAAATAGGAAAGTGGAAGGAAGGAGGAAACCAGGAAGAGGCAGTAAAAGTGTCCAGAAAGCCAATTTCTCCATCTTCTCATTCTGTGAAGGTCCCCTGTGCTTGTGGCTGGCATCTATCTCTAAGACTCCCATCTGCTCACTCGTTTCTTTTACTAGAGGTTTTCACCATTGTCTGCTAATCTAACTCTCAAGCCTCAGTGATAGTCAGTTCTCATATTCTGTCCACTTTTTAACCATTTATCTCCTTTTAACATGTTTCATTGAATATTTAAACAATTTATTGGTTATAGAAAGTTGTACCTTAGGAGACAGTGCATTTTACTTCAGACCCTGTCTTTGACTAGCCTGTCATGGTATGACGTCTTCTCACTGCCTTGCAGCAATATTTTCATGACTCTTAAATTGAAGTAACACATGATAGTACATTATAGAGATCTTGTCATTAAGTATATTCTACCTTGAGCCATGGAAAGGAAAAAACTGATTTATAATCTTTTATTTACTTCAGTATATTTGGATTTATCCTTTACCTCTTTTTCAGCTCATGGATGTGTTCTGGCCAAGAGTTAATTACCTAACATTTGATTACCTTTGAAACGCCAATTCTATAATGACTGACTTCTGATCTCCCCAGTTTCCTCTTTCCCCTAGCAGTCATTAGTTTTGGAATGGCCTGTGGTAATTGGTATCTAGCCATTGTTCTCAAGTGGCTTTCTAGTTCATCTTGCCTTGCTGGGTCTTCTCCACTATCTTTATTACCTTGACAGTTAACACCTTCTTAAAAGCTCTCTTTCTTATTTTCTCTTGAGTGTCCTGGGCTGAGTTCCAGATGCCTTCATTTACATTTCAGATTGCATGGTAGTCTTACTACAGATGTAAAGACTCTTCATTGCTGCAAGCAAAACCTTAGATTCTAACAGTAAAATTTCTTTTAAGTTTTCTTGGCAGTGGGTTGTTTTTTTTTTAATTCTGCCTTTTAGTTTTAGTACAGATAACCATGGTATTGTAGAGATTCTGAATATCTGTTACGGTACCAAATGTACTGGGAAAAAACCTTAATTGTGCCGTGAGTTTTGTGTCTTTGTTTAAACAGCAGAAGACATTCAGGCCTTTAAAGTCTTACAGGCAGGGTTTATGACCTATGTTGGTGGGAGCTCAGTCTTATTGCCTCAAAAAGTATTTTAATTGTGACTCCTGGGATAAATATTAGTGAAGGGAAACTGTCTCTGAACTCTCAGATTAGGGCTGCAGTGGTTATTTTTGTTAGGAAACTCTAGACATTGTCATTGCTAGGAAGCTCTTTGTGGTGGCCTCGTGGCAAGTGTTCTGCTGAAGTTGGCAAGGGTTCCAGGGAGTCCGGTAAGCTGCCTTTGGGAAGGGGAGTCCTGGGTACTACTTCACCCAGAGATTCTATTTATAATCTTTCAGAGGATTATAAAGCAGTGTTTCTAATTAGCTTCTCATTAAACTCTCTCCTTGATTCTAGCAGGCCTCTTTTTTATCTATAAAGCATTTAAACAACAGCCCCTACCCCATTTGCAACTGACCCCTTTTAAAGAGAAATTACAATACAGAACAGATATTTTTAATGTTCAGTTTTTGGGTGGGGGTTGTTCATTGATTGCTCTTTATATTAAAGAGCAATATTGTTCTTTATATTAAAGTTTAAACTATATTAGACTTCTAAAGTTTAAAGCGCTACCAAAAATGTCTTCAGGTGGCTGAGTCCAGTCCTGTCCTTTAGTGATATTTTCATTAGTGATATCTTCATTAGCACCTACTTTACCTTGGGGTGGTGTACTGCTGAAAATTAAATTAGCACAGGAATTCTAAAACACTCTTGATGCACAACATAGATGGTTTTTTTCAGATGTGTACAATACTTGTTTGTTTGTTTGTTTGTTTGTTTGTTTTTAATGCCTACAGCACCCAGTTTTCCTAGGTGGTCGCCCATCCCTGCTTAGCTTCTGAGATCGGATGAGATCAGGCGTGTTCAGGGTGGCATGGCCATAGATTAATACATTTTATTTAAAACAATATTGTCGGGAATTCATCAGGTGGCAGCTGCTGAATTATTATACATGATGAAAGAGGAAGGGGCTTGAGAGATGTGAGAAAAAGAGGTTCCCAACTAAGAAGAGGGGTTTTCAAATGACAGGGGAGAGACTGGAGAAAGTGACCAGTAAATAGGTGGAATAAAAAATAGAGAGTAGGGATCAAAACACCAGAAGAAAGGGTCACAGTGGGCAAAAGCTGTCAAACCAATGCCAGTTTAGGTTCTTGACCTTTTTTCTTACTGGGCATTCTGGGACCTTAAAATTGTTTTTTTGTTCTTGTTTTGAGTTTTCCTAATTCTTCAAATCTTATTATTATTTTTTTGGGGGGGGGAATATAATTAATTGTTTCAGGTATATAACATAATGACTTGATATTTGTATATATAGTATGTTTGTATATGTATATTTTTGTACATATATGTATGTGTATATGTGTGTGTGTATATGTATGTGTAAATGTGTATGTGTACGTATATGTGTATGTATGCTCACCAGAATAAGTCTAACATCATCACTATTACAAGTTTTTTTTCCTTGTGATGGGAACTTCTAATATCTCCTCTCTTAAAAACTTTGAAATATATGGTGTTACTCACTATAGTCACCATGCTGTGCATTACATCCCCATGACTTATTTATAAGTTTGGGTTTGTTTTGTTTTTTTGTTTGATTTGTTTTTAAGCTTCCTCATATAAGTGAGGTTATACAGTATTTGTCTTTCTCTGACTTATTTCACTTAGCATAATACCTTTAGGGTCCATGTGTTGCAAATGGCAGAATTTCCTTTTTTATGGCTAAGCAATATTTATATGTATACCACATTTTCTTTATTCATTTATCTATTGTAGGGCACTTAGGTTGCTTTTATGTCTTGGCTATGGTAAATAATGCTGCACTGAATAATGGGATACTGATATCTTTTTGATGAGTGTTTTCATTTACTTCAGGTAAATACCCAGAAGTGGAATTGCTGGATTATATGGTAGTTGTATTTTTAATTTTTTGAGCAACCTCCATACTGTTTTCTGTAGTGGCTGCACCAGTTTATATTCCAACCACATTCTCGCCAGCACATATATCGTGTCTTTTTGATAATAACCATTCTATCAGGTGTGAGGTAATAATACTTCATTTTGACTTTGATTTGCATTTCTCTAATGATTAGTGATGTTGAGTACCTTTTCTTATACCTGTTGGCCATCTGTATGTCTTTGGAAAAATGTCTATTCAGTTCTCCTACCCATTTTGTGATTCAGTTTTTCTCCTGAATTGTGAGATTCAGGATGTTGTTTTTTTAAGATGCTGTAAATTCAAGTAACTCAATTAGTACATCTTCTGTACTTAGCATACATATTAGTGTATTTAAACAAACTAATTAAGTAGACATATTGTGTGATTTCTGTATGTGAAATATCCAGAGAGAGTAGATCCATAGAGACAGAGCAGATTGGCAGCTGCCATGCTGGCGGAGGGCAGAATGGAAAGTGGCCACCTAATGGGTACAGGGTTTTCTCTTGGTATGCTAAAAATGTTTGCAACTAAACACAGGTGGTGGTTATATGACATTGCGAATGTACTAAATAGCACTGAATTGTACACATTAAAATTGTAATGTGAATTTCACTAAAGTAAAAAAAAAAACTATGAGGAATCTTTTGCATATTTGTTTAAATGATGTAGAGCCTCTCATTTAGCAGTAATCATTTACATCTATAATTTTCCTAAGTTTTAAAAGTCCTGTTTCATTGTTACCAATATACTTAAACTGTTTATGGTCCATTTTTAATAAATCATCTTAAAAATCTGCAAATTCTAACCTTTTGGTACTTCAACATAATTTAACTTTAGACTTTTAAAAGGGATCACATAGTGGAGGAAGTAAAAAGTTAATAAAAATTAGATCTTATTAGAACGTGTAATACCAGTTGATTGTCCCGGTTTGTTTGAGAAGGAGTTGTTCTGAGTCCAAAAGAATTTACATGTTTTTATAGAAAACTTGGGAGACTACTTTTAGAAAACTATAGAATACATAGTAATCTCACAATTCAGGACTCAACACTATTTTCATTTTTATGTATTTGTTTTGGGACCTTTCTCTGTGCATTTATTATAAAACTGGGATCATTGAATATTAACTCGTGACCTGTGCTTTTCATTTAATGAGAATTTTCATATTTTGTTAAATAGTACTCAAATAAAATTTTTATTGACCACATATTGATGATTATGTAATTTCACCTATTATTAAACATTTAGGATATTTCCAGCTTTTTGCTATTTTTAATAATGTTAACTTTAATCTACTTGTAGAAAAAATTTCGCCTATCTCACTTTTAAGATAAAGTCACAGAAGTGTAATTACTCTGTTCAGGGTTCCTGATACATATATCCAAATTGTCTACCAGAAGACTTGTGTCCCAGCAGATTAATAGCATTTATTTTACCATGTCTTCACAAATGTATCACTTTTTATCATCAACAATCTGTAAAGTGAAAGGCTTTTTTTACTCTTGCTTTTGATTACTGATGTGTTTTATCTACTGTGAACTTTGTATTCGTATCATTTGTTTTGTGTGAGGGGCTACTTTTAATTGATTTGTAAGACATCTTTACATACTAAGAACAATTATATTTGTTATGAAAATATTTATATATTTTTATATTTTAAAGATTTATGTAATTACTTTTTCTTTTTCCTCTCCTTACATTGACTTCTTGAGTAATATGTTTCTCCATGTTTGTTTTCCAGATGACTGTTTGATGACTTAATATTTCTGTTCACGAGTCATTGGCTTTCATTTCTTTAGTCTTCACTAAATGCTGATTCTATTTAATATCCCCTTCTACTGTTTGAATGAAGGAAGAATATTTCATGTTTTCACCTGCTATCCTTTGTCATAGAGGGGCAGAATACACACACACCATCATTATGTATATGTAAATAACTTTTGGTTGTTATATATACACATCTACTTTATCTCTTCTCTTTCATTGTGTCTAACCTATAGAAAGTACTGCAGTTTTCTTTGAATGCAATAATTCTTTCGACAAGGCTTTAGTTTTCCTCTATCTCCTCCTTTTTCCCCTACCCTATGAATCGATATGTTAAAGCTATCTGCGTGGAGTCAATATACAGCTGCAAAGAACAAAGGCATAGTGTTTGGTTTGTTAACTGTAGTTCCATCATAACTTCTCAACCGAGTAAGATGTTGCCAAAAAGTTGGAATAAGTAAGGACCTGGAAGGTGGGGGAGGCTAGAGGGGGTGGTACTTAGAAATTGCAGAGGTGCTTAACTGGCATTTAGGAGGCCATAGTTACAGGTGTATTTTTCAGAAGAATTGTTGTTGCTTTAATGCCAGGAGCATTCCCATTTCAGAAACAATATCTAACATATCCAACTGCCTGCTCTGATTATAGGATACAGATTTTAGGGAACTTTAGTTCTACTTGGGCTATTGAAGCTCCTTTGAGTACAGTAATATATACAGTAATAATGGTTATTTTTGTTTGTTTCATTTTCATCTCTTTCGTTCCAGATTTTACCTTCTAGGTAGCAAATTATTTAGTCAGGCTTATAGAATTTGAATAATTAAAAAGGACTTTGAAAAGGTTTACTATCTAGGCAAGACAGCTTCTAAAATTTGAGTCGAATGAGAATCTAAATTGGTTTTAAGGATTATAAAGAAAATAACATAAAATTTTTATCAGAGCCGTTTCGGTATTTAATGACTTGGGTAAATGGCAGTCTGCATTCACCTTTTTTCTCCCCACAAACCATTTGAGCAATTTTCCCAGTATGAAACTTTTAAAAATTTATCTAACTTAAAGATTCTTAGGTCTTCCTATTAAAAAGATCCTATAAGAAAAGCTTCACATTCCTGATTAAGTTTCAACTTTTAAACATTCTCTTGCAGGCAATAGTTACTACTTCTTCAATAACAGTTTAAAAGATAAAAGGTTTTAGCTTTCACATCACAAAAGTCAAGGGCAGAAATTGAAAATAAACAATTTGCAGTTATATCTACAGTGTTCTGGCTACAGAATGGTTCAGAATTAGTTATACTGGAAAATATATAGAATAAAACTTTCATAAATTATGATAATAGTCCTGTTTCTTTTGTGTACCTTTTCTTAGATTTCTTAGGCAAATTCCCAGTGTATTTAAGGCAAACGGTGGCCCTTTCCACCAAACCCCCAATTTATTCATTACTTTATTAGTAAAGAAAAATATAAAAGTTAAGGGTTTCAAAATGATGCACATTGTTGAAATTGTGAGCCTGTATTCTGTCTAGCAGCTGTCTTTCATCATTTTAGTTTACTTAGATAGGGGTACTTTTTAAGATTTCCCTTATAGCAAATATTAAATCTCCCAACTGCCTCAGTTGCTCTGGTTAAATATATTCATAGGATTGGATTATCTCCCAAAGACTACAATTTGTGTAAATCATTGGGCCTGAAACTTTTACCATGTTTTCAATTTTCACTGTTTTAATGTCAGTGTTTACATTTACATTCATACATGTATTCTTTAGATGATAAAATGAATATATAGTTAAGATATAAATTCCTTAGTTATCTAATATTAAATAGATTGAATCCAGTAAAAATTGAATCTTAACTCAGAGTGAAGAACTGATCTTACATTGTTGTATATTGACTCTGTACACTTATTGGCTCCTCACAGGAGACGCCTGTGCTTACCAGAATAGAAAAACAGAAGCGCAAAGAAGAGGAAGAAGAACGTCAAATTCTTCTCGCGGTGCAGAAGAAGGAGCAAGAGCAGATGCTAAAGGAAGAAAGGAAACGAGAGTTGGAAGAAAAGGTCAAGGCAGTGGAAGGTATGTGGTCTTTCCTACATAGTCAGGAAAGGTACATGTGGTATGGGAATAGCCCTCCTATAGCCAAGGCTACATCAAACTGGATTCTGTCATTATCAAAGGTTTTTCTGACAATTTCTCTCTTATAAATTGTATTCTGTCTTGTTTATTCAGCTGGATCCAATCTCATTGCCATTGCATTCCTACTACAACACTTTTATTTGTCATTTTGGATCTTTCAGTCTCTTGCTTGTTGTTCTTCTCTCTCCTATGTCCCTTGCATAGAATGGAGGGAGGTCTTATTAATGACAACTAATTTCACGAATAATTTTAAACACAAATGAAATTTTCTTAAGAAAATCTTAGAGATTTTTTTCAAGTATGATACAATATAAATCTAGAATATTATAATTAATATTAAGAGGGCAAGTAGTTTTTTCAGGTTTAGGTCCATCCAGGTCCTACTCTTTGTAATGGGATTTTTCTTTCATTTGTAGTTATAGCAAAGAATAACTATCTCTGGTTCTTAGGTAGCAGTTATATTTATAAGCCGAACCTAATATGTCCTGTGATAACAGATCATTTGGCTTGGTTGCATATCAACCAATATTTATTTTCTTTTAAATAAATGTATTGAACTTTTAATTTTTTTCAATAAAATAGCATAACGTGGATTTGATTATTATGCAGTGTTTCAATGAAAAATTTAAGTAAATTTTGGCTATAAAATTTAAAGTACTCTAGTCTTACTCTGTGCATTTTTACTTCCATTCCTGAGCTGTGACTTCTGTTTCTTAATAGGTTAACACTCTTCCCACTTTGATCATTTCTTCATTCTAAAATCCCTTAGCATATTTAATGTGCAGATTTAGCCTGTGCCACATTATGTAACATATCCAACTTGTAAAATTTTGCTTGTGTTTTATTTCCTGTGTTAGATTTAAATTCCTCAACGTAGTAATTATAACTCTTATTCATTTATATTTTTCAGTGGGATTCTGTAATTTTCAGTGGAGTTATTATTGGGTACACTATTGTCAGTTTGACCTTCAATTTATACAGACAGGTCCAAAACTTATTTTTGTGGCTCAGTTTCTGTACCTGTAAGATTAATAATACCTATGTTATAGATTGTTCTTCAAATCAAAAAATAGTTTTGAGCACCCATTCTGTGCCAGGCACTACTGTAGAAATATAGTATTAAATAAAATAAGTTACTTCTTTTATCTAGTTTACCTTCCAATAGTGGGAAGACAGAGAGTAAACAAATCATAGATAGTGGTAAGTGATCTGAAGAAAAATAAAACTGCTTTAGAGATAAAAAGTGGCATTTAAGTAAGATTGTCAAGAGAGCCCTTTCTGAAAATGTGACATTTAATAATGAAATGAGTGAGGGCGCTGCATGAATATCTGATGGGGAACAGCATTGTAGGCAGAGGGAATAACAAGTGCAATGCACTGAGATTAGGAATATGCAGCAAGAAGGCCAGTATGCCTGGATCAAAAATGAGCAAAGCAGGTAGAAGACTGGCAATAAATGAGTTCATAGAGGTAAGCCAGGGGTCATATTGCATAGTGCTGTGCCGACCTTGTTTGTTAGAAGGATTAAATGAAAAAAGGGATAGTCTTTGGCACACAGCAAGCTCACAAATGATAGTTTCCATGGAGGAAATGTGGAGGGAATTTTTACAAGGTATAAAATGGTTATGACAATAAACTTTCCTGACTCCCTGGCAGCTAAGTTTCAGTAAAGGGAAATAATAAGTTATGTGTTGATAGGAGAATTTTAATGTTTAAAACAGCTAACAGAGAAACAAACTTTTTGAGACATTAAATTCTAAGAGGATTTCATTATGTGGGTCTTTTTACCATAATGACTAATGTTTGTGAGAGCGCATCAGAACTTTTTTCATATTGTCATTTATTGTCTGTCTATAAAGGAAGCAAACAACTTATGAACTAATTTTGTTTGGTTATATGCTTCTATGCAGTGCTGGCAGTCAGTCACTAGTTTAGGGGTTCCCTGAAATTGCTGACAAAACTAATGTTGTGACATATAAGCACATATTTCAAAGGAGAGGGCTCACAGCTTTTCATTTGTTTAAAGAAATTTGAAAGGAGGGAAATGGATTAAGAAAAGTAGAAAGTATCACAAGGGTGGAAACAACTCAGATATCTGTCAGTAGATGAATGGATAAACATACAATGAATGGTACCACATTTCCATAAGTGTAGTGGTTATCATGTTCGTCTCACAAAATGTATATACAACATTTTTATTTAGCCTTAAATGGATGGTTATTTAGCCTTAAAAAGGAATGAAATTCTGATACATACTACAAGCCAAGAGGAGAGAGAAATAAGGAGATACTATTAAATGGGTACATAGTTTCTGTTTGGGATGATAAAAACAATTCTGGAAATGGATAATGGTAATAATGATTGCACAATAATTTGAATGTACCCAGTGCCACTTAATTGTATACTTAAAATAGTTTAAGAGGTTTATGTATTTTTTACTAAATTTTTTTTAAAAGGAAAGGCCAAACATACTGCTATTTATTAGTATTATCTTTGTATAAAAAGGATGTCACAAGACTAGATTATAACAAATATTCATGCTAAGTCAATATGGAAGTGGACATTATTGAGACTTTCTTATTCTCAATATGGTTGATACATAATCTAAAACTTCTTGCATCAAATACATGGTGGTTCTTTTTGTAATATATTGTCTGTATGTTATAATATTTTATCTAATATTGTGTAAATACTCTTTTAAAGAATACATCTGAAATCTTAACCAAGGAAGGAAATTTGTCAGGAACTATTTTTAGGGAGACTAAAAACAACAGTAAGTTAGTGGACAGACTATTAGGTTGAATTGCGGTCAATCTAGGGATTCTCTACCTCTCCCCAGGAATGATAACCATACATAAATCTCTGCAAAAGATGAATAGAAAATTAGACTTTGAAAGCACACAAGGAAGCACTACTGTGAACAATAGTTGGTACATGTACTAGACAAGAAATAAATATATTTAGCATTATCAGATATTAAAAAGAATTGTAAACATAAAAAATAACTTTGAAAATAACAGGCAGATTCAAGAGAAACACACAGCGTTCCTAGAAATGTAAAGTATGTTTATTGGAATAACAACTCAATAACTGGATTAAACTACTTAGGTACACATCCCCTGAGATAAAGATGGATGTGATGAAAGAAGTTACTTTTGCTTTAATCATTCAGTGTCTAGTCATGAAAACAAAACTAAAGTCTTTGGTTAAATGGAGTTAGAGAAAAATGTTGAAAGGGAGTTAACACCCCCTAAAGCAAGGAGAACAAAGGGAAGGGGATTGGAGTCATCAGAACCTAGAAGTTGAGGAAAGGCTCTGCAGAGTTGGATCCCAGACATTGGAAGATGGGGCATTGCTGGTAGCTCTGAAGGCAGGCATCAAGCCTGGGTCTGAGACTAACAAAAAAGAACCTGGTCATCAGGGTCAACTGTGTGTCCTCCGATGAAGATACTGGTATTTATTGCTGGCATGTTACTAAACAGCAACAGCAAGTGAACAAGAAAGAAATCTCTTCTGCTCTCATCTGGCCTCCCACTCTCCCTCTAGTACCTACTTCTGACAGACTTTATGGAACCGGCAGAGAATGGAGAAATGATGGATTTGGAACTGATGGAAATAGCTTAATAATGGACTCAGGTGGTGTGTAGCATGAATGATCCAATGTGGATCTACTATAAGTTTTAAAATGAAAGAATCAAAAAAATAGGGCAGAGAAAATAATCAGACATAATAGTTCAGAATTTTCTTGATTAGATGAAAAACAAATTCTCAGATTTAGAAAACAAGATGTAAACTAGATATAAATTACACGTAGATACATGGTGTACTGAATTTTAGAACATATGGCCACAGGTATTTAAAATAACCAGCTTGGAAAAGACATTTCCTTGAGAGGATAGCAGACTTGTCAGAAGCAACAATAGGATTCTGGAGAAAATGTGATTGGATTCTTCATTAGTTTCCTCGGGCTACCATAACAAATGACCATAAGTAGGTGTTTTAAAACAGCAGAAATTTATTCACTGACAGTTCTGGAGACTAGAAACTTGAAATCCAGATGTTGACAAGGTCACACTCTCTGAAGGCTCAGGCAGAATCCTTCCTTGCCTCTTCCAGCTTCTTGTGATGCCTGGCATTCCTTGGGCTGTGGTGATTTCTAAAAACTGAGAAGGGGATTTCCTTAACCAGGATCTGGAAGAAAAAATCTAAGTAGACATTCTATCTAATGGGGAGACGTAAGAACTATTCCCTTTCAAAGTCCAGAAGAAAGCAAAGATTTCCTCTGTCTTTCCTTCTGTTCCACATTGTATTGTTCTGTAAGGATTTCTTCTCTAGAAAGGAAAAAGATGTATGTGTATAAATGTATTGTTTTAAAAAGATAGCACAACCCATAGCAAGGAGAATTTGTAACATTCAGATGGTAGTCTCTAAATATAATTCCCCTCCAGAAGGAACCAAGTCTCTGGAGAAATGACTGATTCCAGTCCTTTAGCAGTAAAAATATAAAATGAACTTAGACCCTTAAACAGAAAACATGGAAACATAAAAGACTACTGGAAGTTGTATTTAAAAACACAGAAGCCAACTGTAAGGGACTTTCACTTGCCAAAACGAGACATTTTGAGCATTGAAAAAATAAAACCTCAATAGATTTAAAAAATATCAAGTAAACAAATTTATAAGTTCATAATGGTAGTATTTTTTTAAAAATCAGCAATCATTTTAGTTAAATGGGATAACTTGGTATTTTAAAAATTGATAAAATAGAAGGAAAGAAGCAGTTTTGTTTTCTTTACGGACGGTATTTCAGAATATGCAAATAATTGCCGAGGAAAATAAGGATTTGTTTAATGAATGTAGCAGGAAAAATAGAATAACAAATGATTAAAAAGTGGGTCTAAGCAAAGCTGTTTTCCACCAAGTTTTCTGGGCACAATTAAGCCTTAATGCCATAAAGTAGAGATGTGCTAACTTCTGTAAAGGGCCAGATAGTAAATATTTTAGGCTTGGAGGCCATACAGGGTTGCGCTCTCATAAAACTTCATTATTATGAAAGCAGTCAGCTAGTTGTGCTACATTCTGTAGTTGGCTGTTTTGCAAACCCCTGCCCTAAGGCATCTGTTGCATGCAATGAATTAACTTCTCTCCTGTGCATCCTTAGAGGTACTAGATATATACATTGGAATTATTGAGAAAACAGTCACACAAATAATGTTCTCTGCAGCTTAATTCTGTCTTGGAATTCTGTTAATCTTTAGGTTAAAGACTGAAAGGGAAGGATCAGGTTAACACTGATTTAATTTAACATCACAGGAAGATAACCAGATAATTATGTCTCCTGATATAATGAAAAAGAAAGTATACAGCATCATCTGTGAAATAATATTGCTCCCCCTCAAATAATCAAACCTGTTTGTCAGACCAGAGCCTCTAGATAAAACTGCCAGTTTTACAAGAACACATTAACACCACAATAAGGATACCATCAGCTAAATCCATAATGTGGAAAATTCTATAAAGACAAAATGACGTTTCTCCCACATATAAATTGGAGGTGGGGGGAGCACTGTTAGAAATTCAACTATATTTAAGAAACGTGTCAACCACGTGCAGTGTATGAACCTTTCTGGATTTGTTTCGAATAAACCAACTTCTAAAAAAATATATTGAATGTGAGAAATCGGACCCTGAGTCAGTGTTTGATAATTAGTCATTTTAAGTTCCTAAAATTTATACAGAAAAGCAGAGGGCCAAGGATAGCTAAGATAATTTCCAAAAACAATATGGTGGGAACACTCATTCTAACAGATAAAATAAAAGTTACAGTGAATGAAAGCATGGTATCGGCATATAGAGTAGATGATGAGAGCAGTTAAATAGAATACCTAGAAACAGACCTTGGGGGAGAATGCGGATTCTTCAGTAATGGTGCCAGTACAACTGCTTACTGATAGGGGTAAAAAAAATAACATCTCTTGCTTCTCGGATAATAAGTTCTAGATAGACTAAAGGCCAAAACTTTTTTGAAGAAAATACGGGTGACTATCTTCAAGATACTGAAATTTTAAAAAATTTAAGAACAAAGAGTTGAAACTATAAGGGGAAAGAGATTGATGTATTTTACTACATTAATTGTTGAAAAACGTGGCAAAAACACCATAAACAAATTTTTAAATCATCAGGTAGAAAAAGATAACTTTAACACATAATCAGCAAGCATTATTTAAAGCACTTCTCCAAATTAGTAAGAAATCCAAAGCCCACGGGGAAAAAAGGCAAAGTGTATAACAGGAAATTCACAGAAGAGGATGCTGAATGGCCAGTAAATTGAAAATGTATTCATTTTTCACTCCAATCAGGAAAATGAAAATGAAATCATCAGAATTCCATGTCATACCTATCAGTTTGGCAGAATGCTAACATTTTATCATACCAAGCAAGGGTGAGGTAACTCATCACTGTTGAAAGCATGGCTTATAACGCTTTGGAAATCACATTGACGATGCCTGATAAAGTTAACATATATACTCTATCTGGCAGTTCCACTGCTGGGTTTGTATTTTAGAGGACTTTCACACATGTACAAGAAGACATGTTAAAAGAATGGTCATTATCATGTTTACAAAATGCAAAAAAATGCAGAAACTTTAAAAACTTTAAATGTTAAGCTTTGACAATTTGGTAGATACACGATATTTAGTCATAATTTTCTTTAAGCTAATAGTTCTCTTTTTAAAAATTTATAAAGTGTATAGCAAAGTGCTTTTGATTAGTTAAAGCAGATATAGATTACTCTAAATTTATAAATGAAAATAATCTAGAAACATAAAAAAGTCAAATGGATCTTGACAGGGAAAACAGTTTGCAGAATCATATGCTCGTAGCAGTGCAGAATCATATGCTCATAGCAGTGGAAAACACAGGACCTATCCCTTAGGAAAAGAAAACAAGGTCTCTCCTAGCTTCTCCCTTCGTTGTGTCTTACCTGTTCTTCATCTCCCTGCCTTTTATCTTTACTCCTGAACTTCCTGTTCCCTACTGGCAATGAGTGCCCCATCAGGTTAGTAGTAGAATGGCAAGTGTGTGTAATGGGTGTGGCTGTGAGCCAGAAAAAAATCATCCCTGCCTTCCAGCTCCATTCCAGTTCCAGCTGGCATCTTTGCCTTGTTCCCAGCCAGACTTATTACTGCCACTGGCTTGGTAGGGGCCAGCTGCTAGTGTGGGGGTGGGATGGAGAGCAAAGACAATTGATGTGCATGGATGCTTTTATAAATCCAGAACCTTGAGAGCTTGGATATGCATATAAAGTCCTGTATGTTTAGATTGAGAGGCTGGTCCTAAAAAATGTGTGTTGCTTTTTTGAAAGAGAAGGAAGGAAAGGCCTCCAGTAGTCAAAAAAGGATAATCCTCATTTAATCTTATATTTTTTCTTTTTTCTTCTAATTCCATTTTTCTTCAGCCTTGCTCTTTCTCTCCCCCGATCCTAATGCCTACCCTACTGCCTTCATCCCCCAAGTTGAACTCAGTATGACTGAGAGGAAACAATCCCACTCGTTTTTATAAACGAGTTTCATAAAGCATTCATCTATAGGAATTATCCTAATTACCAGAAAAGAGGCTAGCAAAGGAAGCACAAGTAATTTCATGATACTACTTTGATTTCTCTCACAATTACAATTGCTAAGGAGATTTACTCAACGTCTAGTTAAGTAGAGAGTACTTAACTCACTTGTACTGTAATCCTTTGTGTTAATTGTAGATCGAGCCAAGAGGAGAAAGCTCAGGGAAGAAAGGGCATGGCTGCTGGCTCAAGGGAAGGAGCTCCCCCCAGAACTTTCCCATCTGGACCCTAATTCCCCCATAAGGGAAGAAAAAAAGACTAAAGACCTGTGAGTATTTAATAATACAGTAGCAACCTGTAACATTTATTAAGCATTTGGGCATTGTGCTAATAGTACTTTCCTCATTTAATTCTTAAAACAACCCTGTATGGTAGCTAATAGTGTTCATGAGCTTCTTGTTCTACTCTATGCTCTTTGGGATTGTTATTCTTTATATCACAAAAATAGACATTGGAGTGAAATAAAACCTGGAAAAGAATGCACTATTAAATAACCATTATAGGGTCATAAATTAAGTTCTGGATCATCTAAGCTACCACCATCATTTTATAGATGAGGAAAGTGGTATTCCCTTTTTTGCCGAAATGTGCTCTCATTTTAATAATTTTCTGAGGTGTTATCAGTGTTACAAATGTATCCTTTAAAAAATTATTGGGACTGTTCTAAAACTGGGTGTAATCAGCTGTGTCTATGTTTGAATTAAGAGAGCTAAAGAGAAAGGTGGTCAAAGTTATTATTAATTTCTTATGTTGTTATTTACAGCTTTGAGTTGGATGATGATTTCACTGCCATGTATAAAGGTCAGTTCCCATTCTCAACTGTCGTGTTTCTGGTAAAAGTACTTCTATGTGAGTGTGTTAAGCTCTCCTCTTCGGCTCTCAGTTCTAGATGTGGTAAAGGCTCACAAGGATTCCTGGCCCTTTTTGGAACCTGTGGATGAATCGTATGCCCCAAACTATTACCAGATTATTAAGGTAGTTATACCTACTATGCAGTTAAACCTACCAGAGTGTATTTTGCTCTCTTGCTTTTTGTTGTTTTTTGTTTTAAGTTCATCCATTGTTCCTTGAGAGTCAGAATTGCTGGTTATATACCAGGCTTTTGAGCAGCTCGTAACAGCATGATTCCTTTGCCTCATAAGGACTATGAGACATTTGCTCTAGCATATCGTGATTCAATGAATCCTGTTTTAGGTTCCCATGGATATTTCAAGCATGGAGAAGAAACTGAATGGAGGTTTATACTGTACCAAGGAGGAATTTGTAAATGACATGAAGACTATGTTCAGGAATTGTCGAAAATATAATGGAGAAAGTAGTGGTACGTGGGAAGGGGTTGTTGTGCGTGCACATGGGCTGTACCATTAGAACCAAGAGTAAAATACCTTCTGTTTTAGAAATATACACTCTATTGATTCAGACTTTTCTTTAGGACTATAAAAAGAATGTGTATTAAAAGCCATGGGATTGGCCATTCTAACCACTTATACAGTATGTGCCAGGACTCTCTCCTGTATCCCACACAACAGGAAAGTGCAGCTTGTGGCAAACTGCTCAGTTTATTTCTCATCCATTAGACCAGTCTGGGTCCAGTTTGTGCTGTGCCTCCTTAATACAGACAGTTAACCACAGATGAAACTGAATCTAGATGGAGCTGATTCTTAAATCATCTTGAGAAGTATATACCAGAGTAGCTCTCTATAACAAAGTATATGTGACTCCAGATAGAGAAACTTGGAACTATTTGTGTGTGAACTCTGAATGCCTTAGTTTAAAACCTAAGCAGATTCAGTGGTTATATTTAATATTTTGAAGCTTAATTAAATTTTTACTGATTTAGGGTAATGGTCCTAGAGTCACTGTCCCTGCCATACAGCCTGGAAACCTTTTAGGACAGAAGCCATGTCTTCATCTTGTGTACATAGCTCTGCAACATAATATGCACTCAAGTTGAATTAAGCTCAAGAGTTTACCCCGATAGCATCTTTTGTTTAGTAGTAGTATAATTGTCTTTTGATGCCTGTAAAAGCTATACATGGAGGTCAATCCTTGTATCTTCCTATAGAGTATACCAAGATGTCAGATAATTTAGAGAGATGTTTCCATCGGGCGATGATGAAGCATTTTCCTGGTGAAGATGGAGACACAGATGAAGAATTTTGGATCAGAGAGGATGAAAAGCGGGAGAAGAGACGGAGTCGGACTGGGCGAAGTGGTGGAAGCCACGTCTGGACCCGGTCTAGGGACTCTGAAGGACCCAGCAGGAAACAGCAGCCCGTGGAGAATGGAGGAAAGTCATTGCCACCTGCACGCCGAGCTTCCTCTTCTGGGGATGATCAGAGCAGCAGCTCCATGCAACTCCCTCGGGAGGTGGGCTCCTCAAATGGCCGAGGCCTTCCTCGTCCCCTGCATTATGGTGGGATGCCTAACCAGGCACCCCTTTTAAACCAGATGGTAAGGGATAGCTGAAATTCTGCTGAGGTTTCCCCTAGTTGGTGAATTCAAAGGAAAGTAAAGCCTTCAATTGGTTCCTCTTCCATAATAATTGCACTGTGTGTAGATGATTTTTTTTTTCTCCCTTCATCTGTCCTTCCTTTATTCTTCCTTTATTTTAAATCCTCCTTTCTCTTAGTCATTTGAACCGCACATTCTCGATGTGGGCAAAAATTGGGATTAAAAAATCTCAAGTCTTTTTATGTATAAAGCACAGAGGTACCTACAATACGTAAGATATACAACGTATCTGTGGTTTTAAATTTTCATGGTGGGGGGCAATGAAGGGAAAAAATTGGCTAAAAAGGCTCTTGGTGATAAGGGAGCAATAATGAGAGGTAAACACCAGTTTGTCTCTCCTGGAGAAGGAGATTGCTTTGGGCTCGGAAGTCAGTCCTGATCTAGGTGAGCCCCTGTGCTAGCAGTCTTCCTTTTTTTGGCACTCTTTGCTGAGTGTTAGTGGTCTATGTTATGTTCATCTTCAGGAAAGTCCTCATTTTCATTCTTTTTTTTCCCTCCTCCTCCTTGTCTTTACTCAATACCCTACAGAGGCCGACAGTACCAGGAACTTTTGGCCCCCTTCGAGGATCAGATCCTGCCAACTTATATGTCTCCTCTAGAGTCCCAGAACCACACCCCGGAGATCCTGTACAGCAGCATCAGCCTTTTGCCATGCAGGTAAGCAGCCTACTCAGAATGTGGAGGTACAAAGGGTTGCACAGGTAAATTTCAGCAGTACAGTCTATTCCCAGGTTAAATTTCATTCATCATCTCCTATTCTGTAGAGTCTGTTACTTAGATGAAAGACATAACAAGGTAAACCTTATTCTTTGGCTTTAATGAATGCTGCTGTCTTTTCTTGTTGCCAGGCTCCAGCTGGAATTAACAGCCACCGAGGACCCAGGCTAGGCACACCCGAAGAGAAGCAAGTGCGTGGGGGGCTGATGCACCTTTCTAACATGGGCTCACATCCTGGATCCTTGCCTCTTGGGCAGATAAGTGGCCCCAGTCAGGATGGAAATATGTATCCACCAACTCAGTTCCAACCAGGATTTATTCCTCCCAGGCACGGAGGGGTTCCGGCCCGGTCCCCAGACTTCCCTGGAAGCTCAGAAATTCCTCCCAGCCACATGTACCGATCATACAAATACCTGAATCGAGTACACCCTGCTGTCTGGAATGGAAACCATGGTGCTGCAAACCCAGGACCCTTAGGGCCAGATGAGAAGCCCCCTATGGGGCCAGGGCCTTCTCAGACTCGTACTCTTGGTCACATGATGGATTCCCGAGTGATGAGACCACCTCTTCCTCCAAACCAGTGGACTGAACAGTCAAGCTTTCTACCTCATGGAGTTCCTTCTTCAGGGTATATGCGAACACCCTGTAAATCTGGTGGACATCGGTTACAGCCACCTCTAGCACCAAGTCCTCTATTTGGAGCACCGTCCCAGGTTCTGCGAGGGGTGCAAGGAGGGGACTCCATGATGGACAGCCCAGAGATGATCGCCATGCAGCAGCTCTCCTCCCGCGTTTGCCCGCCAGGTGTGCCTTACCACCCCCAACAGCCTACTCCTCCCCATTTACCTGGCCCTTTTCCACAGGTAGCTCACTCGACATCAGCAAGTGTACCAGCTCCCAAGCCTGCCTTGGGGAACCCTGGGAGGACACAGGATAACAGCGAAACACAAGAGCCTGAGAATGACCGAGGTAATTTATACTGTTACTTTTATATGACTTCTAGCCCTTGAAGCTTCATTGCTGAATAATCTTTTTACACAAGCCAAATGTAAACTGGTTTCTAGCCTCTTTCTTGAACTACTCAGGGGTGAGCCAAGCATGGTGATGTTTTTGGTCCAAAGATCCAGAAGGATTTCTGGTGACAGTAATTGCCACACAGATGTAGAACTATGCCAGGCACTCTTTTTTGAGGCTCTTACATATATTAACTCATTTAATTCTTGGAACAAGCCTTTGAGGTAGCTACTATTATTAGCCTTGTTTTTACAGATGGAAAATACAAGACACAAAAATATTAGATTATTTGCCCTTATCTACCTAGTAAATGGTGGAATTGAGGTTTGAACCCATACAGACTGGATCCGGCATCCCTGTTGTTAACCACTGTATCATCAAACTGCCTTTAAAATTTCCTACCTTGCAAGTTGTAAGTTTAGAGTATATCACCTGAAGTCTGATCATTTCTATCTTTTTATTCCTTGGATATATATCAGTATCTACTAAGAATGAAAAACAGTGAGATCTAGCAAATCTTTAAGGAATTTCTTAGAAATACCATTCAAGAGAGTAAACCTGAATCTGGAAGAAAAGATGAGAAGAATCATCTATGTGTAATTAGTGCTTATTTCTAGGATAGATGCCTGGCATGTATTGGATGTAATTTTCTTCAGCACATGACTAAAGAATAGAGACTGGACTTTTATAAAATAGGATGAAGGTTTCATATAAAGTTGGCAGTACGTCTAGAACTCAAGCTGACTTTTTTTAGTGTTTCTTTGGAGGAAAGGCCTACTTTATGAACATCGGCTCTAGCAGTGGAGTTCCACTGATGACACCTTGGAAAAGGCGATTTGTTAGTTGCCGTGTTTTATGTTGAATGAATGATAAAATGCAGATTTTAATTTTCATTGTCAACTGGCACCTTTGATCTTTATAGCCAATTATAGTTTATCAGTAGCCTGGGATCCTAGTAGAGTAGATCTTTAAAAGTTGTTGTGAATCCTTAATCTTGTCCTTAAGATCTATTACCAAAATTATATTTTGACCACACCTGGACAATTACTCTGTCCTACTAGAAAGAATATAATAATAAGACTGAGGTTATAATTAAGCATTTGAGTCTAGTAATTTAATTTCATTGGATTTATTAAATTTCTCTAATAGGTAAAAGATGGTTTTTGAGTTTTATGTTCTAGGCATCTTGTTTTCAAGACATTCAGACAAGATGAATGTTTTCATTCAACAAATATCTGTTTCCCATTTTGGGCAGTTATTGAGGGTGTGCTGTGGGACAAAACAAAGTCCCTGCTTCTGTGGAGCTTATGTTGTGATGGGGCACAAGTCAGGGAACCGGCCTTCCTATACCCATCATGCCCTGGTCTCCTCATTGTGTCAAGTTTTAGAGCCTCCCAGCCTGGTCTGCAATCCTAGTGACAACCATACCTTCCTGCCATACTCCACATGCATCTGCTTATAGTCTGTGAGCCATGAATCATTTCACACCCTCTCACTAACTGAAAGTGACAACACAGGAAGAGGGAGGCAAAGATATCTCCATTCTTTGGCAAACCTTATGAGTAGCTATAGAGGTACTAGGTTTTACCTCTTGGTCTATGAAAGTAAGTGTACAAGGGCCTTGACATCTTGACCGCTTTCAGGGACCCTCAAATTTTCTAGCCAAGGCATAAATGACCACACATCTACCTTAACCCTGACTCCCCTTATCTGGCAGCTTATTATGTTCTTTTCATTGCCACCTCCATCAGTATTGTCATTTCACCTACTAAATTGTTACTTTGTTCTCCATTTTTCTTGCAGCAGATCCCTTGCCTGGGCTTGAGGAGAAGCCACCAAGCGTTGGTGCTTCAGAGGGGGTGTACCTCAAACAACTACCTCACCCTACGCCTCCCCTGCAGACCAACTGTACCAGGCAGAGCTCGCCACAAGAAAGAGAAGCAGAGCATACAGAGCTCAAAAGTGACTCCTCAGCATCTGGTGACAACTGTCAGGCAATACAGGGCAAGAATACCTGGCCCTCGGAGAGCAGCTACACCAGCCCAGCAGCCCAGGGATGTATGAGGGACCTCTCCACTCTGGCAAATAGAGGGGCTCTCCCGGAAAATGGTGTGATTATGGAAACACCCACTTGTGGATCAGAAGGGAAGGGCCTTGGTGGTAGTGGTTCAGAAAAGCTGCTCTGCCCCAGAGGCAAAACACTGCAGGAAACAATGACATGTACAGGACAGACCCCAGCTGTGCCTCCCAATCCTGACCCTAATTTGATGGGAGGCACTGTCAGCCAGTTTTCTCCCTTGTACATGCCTAGCCTGGAATACCCAAATTCAGCTACACATTACCACATCAACCCAGGCCTGCAAGGTTTGGGTCCTGTGATGGGAGGTAAACCCTCAGTATCACATCCTCAGCATTTTTCCCCTAGGAGCTTTCATTCTAACAACCCTCATTCTGGAGTCTTTCCCCGGTATCGCCCTCACCAAGGCATGAGGTATTCCTACCAGCCACCACCTCAGCCTTCCTACCATCACTATCAGCGAACTCCTTATTACACATGTCCACAGGGCTTTTCTGACTGGCAGAGACATCTCCATCCCCCAGGAAGCCCAGGTGGGCCCCCACCTAGTCAGCCTACTCCTCCAAGGCCCCTCTTCTCAGATAAGAATGCTGTGGCTAATCTACAAGGCTGTGAGACACTGCATGCTGCCTTAACTTCCCCAACCCGAATGGACGCGGTGGCCGCTAAGGTCGTCTCAGCTGATGGGCAGAATCCTGGTCCAGAGGAAGAGAACCTGGATGAATCTATGGAGAGGCCAGAGAGTCCCAAAGAATTTTTAGACCTGGACAACCATAATGCAGCCACCAAGCAACAGAGTTCATTGACAGCCAACGAGTATCTTTATGGAACTCCTCCTCCTCTGAGTTCAGGGGTGGGGTTTGGTTCATCTGCTTTCCCACCTCATGGTGTGATGCTACAAACAGGGCCTCCTTATACACCTCAGCAGCCAGCCAGTCATTTCCAGCCCAGGGCATATTCTTCCCCTGTGGCTGCTCACCCACCTCACCATCCAGTGGCTGCCCAGCCCAACGGCCTCTCTCAGGAGGGCCCCATCTACCGCTGCCAGGAAGAGGGCCTGGGCCACTTTCAGGCTGTAATGATGGAACAAATTGGCACTGGAAGTGGAATAAGGGGATCTTTCCAGGAAATATACAGACCATCAGGGTAAGATTGCATTAATTTTTTTTCCCTGGGGGAAAAAAAATAGATGTTAGTTTTAAAAAGAAAAATGTCCTCAGGAATAAAGATAAATTTTAGTGGTCTAGGACCAAGAAAAGCCTGTGAATCGATATTGGAGACTTAATAGAAATGTATTTAGCCTTGGAGTCTGATTTTTATCTTTGGCATTTTTCCACCCCCTCTGGTATTGCCCTCACCAAGGCAAATGGAAATTGTCATTTAAACGACTTTAATTAGCTTTTGGTATTGGAAACACGATAGCCACCGTTTGTGGGATGGTGGCAGAGGCTTCAGCATTTCTGCTGAGGGCAAAGTAAAATAGGTCCCTCAAACCCTGGGGGCATAGGAGATTATATTCAGGTTTTGTTCCTCATCAAATTATGAAGCCTAATCATAAAACTAATACCATCAGTGTGTCCCCCTCCCCAGTGACAGTCTAAGGAGACCCTACCTCCAAACACTCCCCCCATCTAACATTGTCATATTTGTTTTCTACCTCTGTAAATGCTTGTTTTATTTCTTTTCTTTGCCTTTTTTCCTTACCATTGGAAAGTAAATTGTAGATTGTGACCCTTACACCTGAATACTACAGCATGCATCTTCTAAGAATAAGGACATTCTCCAAACTTTTTATCACACCCAAGAAAATAATATTAATAGTATCTAACAGAGTCCTAATTTCTCTGTTTGTCCCCAAAATGTCTTTTATAGCTATATTCTTTGTTTTATTTTGATTTTTTTTTTTTGCCTCATCCAGGATCCAGTTATGGTTCATGTAGTTATATTTGCTTGTTCTATCTGTCTAGTCTCTTAATTTACAACATTTCACCCCATCATTGTATTGTTTTCTTTTGTTTTCCAAAGAGTCCAGGCAGTTCTCATGTAGTGTCCCAAATTCTGGAATTCTTCTCATTGTTTCTTCATGTTTGAGTCAAGCTAAACACTTTTTTCAAGAACACTAAATAGTAGGTGTTGTCGTGTACTTACTGCATCATACCTAGAGGCACATAATGTCAGTTTTGTTGGGACAAAATATCGATGATTCCAGGTTTGATAACCTGGCTAATGAAGGCAGTTTCTGCCTGAGATTTTCATGAGTGAAGTATCTTTTTTCTTTCTGATTAATATGTCTTCATTAATTCTTACCTGTCCGTCCCTTGCGGCTGTAGAATGCAGATGCGTCCAGTCCAGTCACAGCCCTCTTTCCCAAAGACCCCAGCACCAGCAGCATCACAGGAAGAGCTGCCACCACATAAGCCCCCAACACTTTCTCTTGATCAGGTAAAAATTACCAAAAATTACAGCTCCTTTTGTTCCTCTGGGTGGTAGGAAATAAGTATATGTAGTCTCGATGCGTGGTTGGGAATCCATGCATGTGGAGAGCCAGCTTCAGCCACACATGCATTTTTGACTGCATCATGGGTTGGTGGCCTTGACCACCTTGTTGCTCACGGGTCACAACTGTATATGATTCCATTGCTGTTCTGGGAACATCTGTACGGTGTCCTGTTTATGCAGGAACTTTTCCTGGAAAATGCTTCATGTCCTACAGGCTGTCGGGTAAAAAGGGCCCCTCGGGCCTTGTGCTCCCAGCTCATTCAGCAGCGGGAAAGCTCAAGAGATAAGGTGGAAGTGGCTTCTCTAGTATTGCCACACATTTCTTTTTCTCATTCTTAGGATAACCAGCTGTTTGGGAATTATTTAAATCTTTTATTTGATACAATCCTTTGTCTGTTTTTATACTTCCCACCTATTGCGTTTTAGGGAGACTAGATAGTCAGGATTTTAAAATAATAAGAGCTTTTGAATGCAGCTTCTGTGCCAAGCACTGTGCTAAAGAGCTGCTACATGCAGTATCTTATTCAGTTTTTTCCTCATCCTCCGTGAAGTAATTGTCAGCAGCAGCATTATCATTCCTTCACATGCAAGAAGTCCTACAGCTACTGAGTGATGGGGCTGAGGTTTGACTTGGGAGATCCAGAACTGTAGAGTTCACCCTCTGGAAGGAAACTGTGGCTGATTAAACAAAATCAAGCCATTTTCCCAGATGAGAGGAACCATGTACTATAAGCTCTTTGACTAATTTAATTTTTTTAACAGTTAACACAAATGTGAATTTTATTTAAATCATCCATGTTTTGCTTTTCTCAGAGCTAGTCCAAGGAGGCAATAACCCCCAAGGAAACGGATAGCTGCACATGAAGACTGGAACATGGAGAAATTGGGTGAATGATCCTCACCCATCTCTATCCCTGTCACCGCCGCACCCCTTCAAAGTGCACCGCTTTATGCCATCCAGGAGCCGAGCCATTTCCGGAGCCCCAGAAGCACACTCCATAGATAACTAACATAGAGCTTGCAAGGGTCCTGGGTTGGGGATCTCTTGCATAACTAATAATCAAGAACAAATGAATTGGAATTAGTAATGGCTTTTCAAGTCCTGAGACCCTTGTTCAGGAAAAAGCATCTAAAACTTGGGGGAGGGGCATACTTAAGAATGGGGCGGTGCTTGTAAACTTTCATGAGCAGCTAAACTCAGGTATATATTTGGGGAAGGGACTACTTGTAGTATTAATGTGTTCGGAGCTGGGTCCAGTTTACAGAATTTTCATGTTGCCTTTTAAAATAATTTTTGTTGTTGGTGGTGAATGTATTGTACATAGACTGGGAAGGGTAAGTGGGGATCTAGAAGAAGCAGAAGTCCTAACTGGTGGGCACACAGCACCGGAGTGATCCTTATCTGTTTACAGTCTCATCACACTGAACACTTTTGGAGCTGGAGAAAAGGGTAGGAAAGGTTTACTCTTATGTCACTGCATTTCCTCAGTGGCCAGCTGTCCTTTAAGAGTTAAAGTCCTTTCCAGTCACCCCAAGAGAGCACCATCACACTGCCCTGCTGACCGTTTAGTTTTTAGTTTCTCAGTTCAGAGAGTGTGTTCTCATGACCTTCCAAAAGTTTCAGCCCAGAAGACAGACTGCCCTCTCAGCTGGTGGCCCAGATTCTGGACTGAGAGCAGTGCCCTTCCTGATTTGCCACCAGCCCTACCAGATAGTCGTAAACCAATATCAGGAATTGGAATCACTAGAGTGTTTTGCTTATTAGAAGGTAAAATGAATCGTCCTCTTCACAGACCTGCCAGGACTGTGATCTGGACGGAATCACAGCTTTCTGGCACAAATCACATTTTGTGGAAGTGACTACTCAGGTTTGTATATGTTAGTATCAATAAAGAAATTGCACAGTTTTGAATAGGAAAATGTAATCTATAGATTTACAGTTTGAATTTAGGAATATTTTGGTTTATATAGTTTTTATTCATTTTAAGTGAATCATAGGAAAATAAGTCATGGTGATTTAAAATAGCTGTCAAGAACAAGTTCTCGGGAATCATTCGTTGTATATGTGATAGGAAGCAATCTCACAGTATTAAATTACTTTTTTACAGGTTTAGAAGTAAATTACACTGGATTCGCCCCGTTTAACATTCTGTATTTTATTTTAGCTGAGATGCCACCAAAGTTAGGACTTGTGAATATCCCACAAAGAAGAAAAGAAAGCAAAGAAAATGCCCTAAAATTACAGGATTTTGTAAAGAATAGCATACTTTTAAGCATGCCTTTGGGATAGTAGAAAAGCTACCATATTTTATTAATCTGTTCTAGTTACTTATAAATTCAACTGTGCGAGGGGCCAGTAGAACCTTCCCCTCCAGTTCCAGCATCCTTGATGAAATGTGGAACTGTCATGTTTAGAGTTTGCTAAACACATGCTATCGGTAGGAAAAGAAACAAATTGGAAACATTCATGTTATACAAATGGACCCCAAGACTTACCAGCTCCAGTATAATAGAAATTCATACATGCAAGTGAGGGCTTGTTGAGCTGGCAGTGTGCCTCACAGCTCAGGCAGAACTGAGAATTGGGTAGAGAACACAGATATCTCTAAGATATGATGCACAACAATACGAATTTTTCTCTAACACACTTTAAATTTGGTGTGCTTTTAAGTGGAATGAGTTTTGAGGCTATGTTCTCATTTGATTCTCATTCTTGTTAGAAACCTATCATGGGCATAATTTGGTTTACAAGAGTGAAGAAGTCAGTTTATCCCTGCAGGAAGAACAAATTAAAAGGGTTGTGGACAGATCTCAGTCAGCCCTTGAGCTAGTTAGTGTAAGCTAACATGATGGAAGCATTACTACTTCTGTTTTTGTATATGTGCAAATGCAGGGAGGAGGAAAAGACCACTGGTCTTTACAGCTAGTTTGGGCCTAGCTAGACCTTGTCTAGGCCCAGAGCATTCTGCCACTGACAGCCTTTCTCTTTTCACATTAAAGCTGGTTAGAGTGAGGCCCCGGGCTCCTTCCTCAACTAAGAGCACAGTAACTGTAGGGCCTCTTCCCTGGTGCTAAAGCTGTATGGGTTGTTTTGTGCTGAACACCCTGGGATGTGAGTAGGAGTGGGCCAGAAGCAGTAGTTGGTTGATCTGTACCCTTTCCTTCCACCATGGTGGCATTTGAGCAGCTGTGTACACACTGCTCAAGATAACCCTTTCTCCTCACTCTCCCGACCCTTTTACCCCCATTACCTGTTGTTAGAGAGAAGCTGTGAACAATATAGGAAAAAATTAGTAAATTCTTTTTTCCTAATCTCCCTTCTTGGTATGTAGAGAGGTGAGAAAATAAGGAAGAAAATAAATTGAACTACTGTATTATAACACTGTGAACGAGGGCAACAGAAACATTGTCAGCCTTGTTGCATCCCGTGTGGAGATTTGGTTATGCATTACAGGTATCAGTGCTTTAGCCCTTGTCTGGTACATCCTGAGCTTTTACTGGTCTTGAAGTATAGATCTGCTAGAAGCCGTCAGGAGCTGCAAGATTGCAGGAACACGTGACAGCGGATTGCTGTAAATTGGTAATTTAGTCATTCTCCAAGCAGGCTCTTTTTTTCTCTCTTTTCTCTCTCTTTTCTCTCTCCTCTAGAACTCTCTTTCCAAGTGTCTTAAGCAGATGCATTTGCCATCTTCTCCATTAGTGAAAGACAGTTGTGTGATGTACAGTAGCGTATAAGGAGATCCGAAGGAGATGTGCTCCCAGGCTAGAACGACTTGCACCCTGTGGATAACTGCAGCCTGGTCAGAGTGGCGACTCAGCGGTCCCCAGGAGAGGCAGCACACTCCGTGGATAATGAGAAATAGTTTCACACCTATTTGATTTTTACTGTAATGGCTAACCTTTATTAGAGTTTTTATAAGTTAGAAGCTCTTTCCCCAAGACCCAAGAGAAATGAAAGATCCAGAAAGAAAAGGAAAAACTCTTGTAAGGTTTCTGGTTTGGGGTTTTTTTCCCCCTCAAAGTCTCTTCATTTAAAAAGTAGCTGTTGGCTAAAGTTTATTACATTTGATGCATGTGGATAATAAATAAGGACAAAAATATGCATATTCTTAAATAATTTTTTCCATACTACTTTTTAAAAAGCCACTCCTCTTCTCCTTAACCAGGTTGGCTTAGTTCTTCTGATAGTGCACATGAGCTTCTTAACAGTTTATTCTCAGTGAGCCCAGTCTGGTTGCTGTCAGAGGGCAAACTTTTCCATGCTCATCTTCATTTTTATGATTATTGGAAGCCTTAAGACCTGTCGTTTGTGCTCCTTATTCAGTCAAACCTCAACTTTGTAAGTGTCTATTCACCCTGCCATAGCCCTCAGGCCTTGGAGGTTCTCATCCTGACATGGCATTCATCTGCGGAATTGTTATCCATGCTAATTGCTCCTGGAGTCAGTGTATGGTGGTAGATGTCCAAAACAAAACCCCAGTGTTGACAGTCATCACAGATACCATATCAGAAACAACCACTTGGTTGAACTTTTTTCTTTTTCTTTTTTTAATGGACGTTCAAATCTGTACATAACGTACTGCTCTTTAGGCTAATTTGAAACTTCACAGGAAGTCTTGTTAACCCAGCAGTCCCAAGGCAGGGACAGTTGCATAGTATCAGAACCCTGACCCTGACATTCTTTCAGAGAAGCTGTTTTCAAGGAAACAAAAGGCTTAGAGTTTTCGAGGATTATTACCCTCCTTTGTGCCTGTCAGTTCACTCCCTGCCAGATTCTGCATGGACCCCCCCACTGCGGAAGTTGGTTCCCTGTGCATGAGAGTCGAGGGCTGTTAAAGTTGAGGCTTTCTGGGATACAGTGTCCCTCTGTTCAACACTTCGGTGAAGGTACTTGGAATTTTTTGCAGAGGCTTGTACTCCTGGGCTCACATCACTGTTTAGGAACTAAGACTGTGATTGTGGCTTGCTTTATGAGAAGAAACCAGGTCCCCCCTTTTTCTCTTTTCGTGAATTGGACTCAGCACCATGCAGCCAGCCTTAGGACACTGCACTTCATCCAGCTTTCCTTTTGGGAAAACAGGACTTGAGTGAACACTTCTCTTTCCTATCTCATATGAAGCTGTGTCTCCAGGCTGCGTGTTTATCCCTCTCTGCTTTGTAGGCCTTTGCTTAACTGACTAGTCTTTCTCTCATTCTGTACCAGGAGACTCTCAGAACCTTTATGTAGAAATGCCTGATAACCAACTAATTGTCCTGCATGTGTTTTTGAAAAAGGTGGGGTTGGGTAAAGTTGGAAACAGGGGTGTGGATATTAAGTAAGTCACTGATGCTGACCCCATTGAGACACTCTGTGGGACTCCTTTTCCCTAGCAGAGGTTTGGGTACCTCACCCTCCTGCCTTGCTCACAGCACCTGGGAGCCCAGGCCAGTGTCCACCAGCCTATGACACACAAGATCAGGGATTCTTTGCTCCTGCTGCAAACGCTGTGTGAATTTACTGGCCAGTACTGGAAAGGGGACTGCTATTTATTTTTATATTGTGTATATTTTGTCGTGGTCTGCTGATTCCCTGTTTCACTGAGAGCGATACTTACCTCAATAGTTAGTTCAATATTGTGTGTTGGATAATTTTTTAAAAGAACTTTTTAAAAAGCTTTTTGATCCTTGGAGGTCTGTAGATTTATTTCCATATGAACTGGTTATTTTGTATAAAGTACATTCTTAAAATAGCAAGGCTCTGTTATGTGTGAGTTGTATGTATCCGTGTGTGTGTCACCTTTATCATCAGGGCACACTCACATCGCAACCCCATTAGCCAAGGCGGTTGGTGTTGGGGTCAGTGGTGGCAGCAGAGGGACTTGTGCAGGTCATAGTGTGTGTGCTCTGTAGAGAATTTCAGAACAATAATAAAGCTGAGTGGCAATTCTACACAATGTCAGGGATAAAATAACTCTTCTTAACTCACATCCTCCACCACCCATACATCCCTGTCCTTGGTACACCATCTAAAACACATCTGTAATACACTAATTTTGATCTCCTTCCAAAACCTATGGTGGACTGGGGGCCTGGTGGGTAAAGAGTATAGTTGATAATGGAGGAACAGGAGGCAGCCCCAGTCTGGAGCCATCTGTGAATTACACATGGCCAGAGTCAGAGATGCAAGTTTAAGCAGGTACTTTCCTACCTGCCCATTTCATTTCTTTTTTATTTCTAGTTCATGGGAAGGTTTTTGTTGTTGGGGGAGGAAGAGACTAGATAAAAGGTAGCCACCTTATTATCAGTCAGCTGGTCTTAAGACACCGAATGTCCTGGCCTGGTTTAACCTTAAATAATTCACCTTGTAAAGCAATTGCATTCAGTAGAAATTCTGCCATAGGCAATAACAATTTCCAAATCTATTGTTCACTCAGGTTTATCCATTTCTAGGGCAATGACCAATCTTTCCATCTTGATCTCCAGTTGTTTGGTGTCAAATTATCCCCATTGATACATTATTATTTGCTAACATTTTTGAGCTTTTATCCTGTCGCTCTTTTAAAACTGTTCACAGTTCATTCTCCCATAGAAAGCATTTTTCCTGTAAAACATTGTGTCGATCACATTTTCTAGTTTAGGAGTTGCATTTCCATATAATTTTTGGAGAAAAAAAAATTAACTGTAAAGTGAACATCACTAGTAAGCCCCATATTTGATGTGATGGCTTGTCAGATTGCTCATCTCACTTGACTCAATGTCTCTTCCCCTAGGGGATAAGGTGGGTGGGACACTGTTTTGACCTGGCTTCCTTTACTGTCACGGCGAGGTGTGACACTGCTACGGTTGGCACCAAATCCACTTCCTGTGCATATTAGTTTCGCACCCTTAGAATATATGCAAAAATCGATGTCTAACTTTTGGATGCTCAACTGCAACTTCTCCTCCTGTGATGTGAGTTTCTTATCAAAAGCTAAAATTTTTTGACAGTTTTATCAAATAGGGTTTAACTTTTTTTAAAAAATAGGAATTTAGCTCTTATCTGAGTACCTTGGTGTTGCCAGATTTATCTGCTTGGGACCAAGACAAAGTATCTCCCACTGGTCAGCTCTTGTCTCCAAACGTGATGCAGTAGGCAATATTAATCTAGCTCTAGTTTTGGAATTATTTACACTTGTTAAGCCCCAAGGGTAACATACCTTACACAAAAATTACGTACTCAAAGAGCATAAAAAAGCTAGTAGGGCAATATTTAGGAAAAAGAATTTGTCAGTGGGTATTAGTTTCAAAATTCTGAAACTTCACATTTTGACATTTGGAAGCATCCAAAGGTGCTTCTCGTGTTCAACATTAATGTCTTTTGGCTCCAATTCCTGTCATTGCGAGGAAAGGTATCTTAATTTTATAAACAAGTAGTCTCTCTAGGGGCTCAGTTTTGCCGTAATCTCTGCATTCTCTGAGAGTGAATTGAGAAAATGACCCAGGGTTGGTGCTTTTTTAGGCTGACCTTCACCCTGAAATCTTCCTGGAGAGGTGAATGGCCTATGACATTAAATTGTTAGGCAAGAGTTGCCATTGGACCTTCCTCCTCAGTGTCCAGGCGGCTGTCCCCTCCCCCACACTGGATTTTCTGCAGATGGCCCAGCAGATCTGTTTCACTGGTCTCATGGTTATCCCTTGGATTTTTAAAAGGAGAACATCTGTGCGTATATTGTAATCCCCTTTCTGCCACCAAGGCTCACCTAATTGTAGCAAAAACCATCAGTTCAAAATGTATTGTGAAATACTTGCCACAAAGGCAGCTGGAAAGTCCCCAGATTTGGCTGTTGTGTCCTGAAACCCACCCCCTTCTGCGTTTGTGACATGCATGTAAATTTAGGTGCCCTGGAGTCCTCAGGTTTGGGAAAGCACAACCAGTTCCTAGAAGCTTGGACTTGAACCTCGTTCTGGACAGCAAATGACAAGAGTGGAGTAGCCCTATTCTAGCCAGTTAGAGCTGGACAGAATTCTTTTTAAAGCAGTGGAGTTCCCTGGATTATATCCAAGGTTTTTACTCTGGGAAGGAAATTGAGTACAGTAGGAAAGCAAAGACATATCCAAGAGACAGCTGGCCTGTGTGCCCCGAGGTAAAGATTGACTAACACGCAGTCAGGCTCTCAGTAAGTGTATTAAATGCCCACTGTGTGTCTAGCACTTTGCCTAGTTAATAAGGAAAAAAGCTCCCTCTGCTCAGACTTCATAATAAAGGGAGAAAAACTGGACTGTTAGAATACACTGGTAGTTTAAGCAGTAGATTGAGATTTTTTTTTCCCCTCCCTGTAATTTAATCTGCAGGAGGATGGGTTCTCAGCTGTGTAATTTGGACAGACTTAAACACAAGCCAGATACTGAAAGCTAGGGCCTTGTCAGTTGGGAACCTTTAGTTTAATAGTTTGTTCATGTCAGCAGGCTCTACCTATTTTCCCGAGTCCTTGTTCCAGCTGGAATTCCTCTCCCCTATCACCCCAGTTCTACTCTCACTAGGCTAAAATGACACAGTGCAGTAATTAACTGCAGTGCAACACTAAAGGGACATTTCCTGGGCCACAGCATGTCCCCACTGTCTCCATAGTAATCTATCATCTTGTGGTCACATGATCTCTGCAGTCTGGAAAATCGGCACCAGCATCACCTAGGAATGGGTTAGAAAGGCACATTCTGGCTTTCCGTCTCAGACCTACTGAATCACTGAAAGTGAGTTTTGGCTATCCTAACAAGCTCTCCTGGAGGTTCTGATGCATACTGATGTTTGAGAACACTGACATAGGAATGGCCCCAGCATTGACATTTTAGCCCTGAGGCACACCTAATTCAAGTTGAATATCTCATTCAAACCAGGTGCGTATCATAGCACTCTCTTAATGAGCTGCCAGAAATTTGCCCCACACACTGCTGGTTAACATCAATAAAGACTGGGTGTTCCTCTATTCCAAGCTAAGGGAAAGGTTGCAGAGTTAGAAGGATTGCAAAGGGGAAATTCTCTTCCCTGCCCCCCAACCTGGCCCTGCATTCCTTGAATCCCGCTTCTCTCTCACCTTCCTCCATCAAATCTCTCAGTCTTTGTTTCCTGTCCCATCTTCTGGACATAGGGTGTTTGCGAGAGTCTAAACCCAACAGAGCACTGCTATGCTGGCGTCGGTGCTATTCAGTCATAATTAGGGCCTCCCTGCTGTTTAACAGTCTCCTGTTTATTCCTGGTGACATCTGCAGCTAGTATTGTGATTTATTGAACAAATTTTAGTGAGCTTATGTTTGGCTTTGTAATGCCCTAAACCAGTGATTGCCAATCTAGACTGCCCATGAGGGGTTTAAAAACCTGGGCTCTACTCTCAGGGAGTTTTTCACTGGTCTGGGATGCAGCCTGCGCCTCAGGATTTTCTGAATCATTCCAAGTAATTTTGTTGGGCAGTCAACATCGAAAACTCTTCAAAACCGGTTGTTTGCAAACCATTAACATGCACCTGAATCGACTTGGTAATTCTGTTAAAATCAGATGCTGATTCACTAGGTCTGGAGTGGGTCCCTAGATTCTGCAGTTTTAACTAGCTTGTTGCAGGACAACACTGAGTAGTAGTAGACCTCAAACTCATCCTTCCCTTCCAACACGTTATTTAAGGAGGAAGGCCACTTCACATAGTCCTCTATTTTTCATGTGCTTTTCCACATCTTCACTCTTTTCTCTTCTGCCTGTAATGTCCCCTCAGCAAAGCTGACTTGCTCTTGTACTGTGGTTTTCAGCCTCTTCTACTTTTGTCCTGACCAAATCCTGATTAGCCTCTCCCCTCCCTATAAAATGTTGCTCCAGTTTCCTCTATTTCTCTACCTTCATCCAAACTCTACGATTGAACCTGTTTTTTTTTTTCTTTTTTTCTACTGCCAACCCCACTGCAATTTGGCTTCCTCCCTACTTTCTTAGAGCTACTGCCCTACATAGAGCCTTAGCTCCATTTCACAGCCATTTAGATCTCTGTGTAACCTCTGGCAGTTGGATCAACCCCCCTTGGAACTGGTTCTTGTTGGTGCCATGACCCACACTTGCCCAGGTCTCCCACATCCTTGTCCTCCGGTTTACCTCTTGCTTCTCAAAGGCATGCTCTTTCTGACTGACACTTGGTCCATTTCTTCTCTCTGCAATTGCCTCACGCTTCCATCTTCAGTTCAGACGAGTGTTGGACACACTCGTCTCCCTTTCCAAAAACTGCTGGACACTGGCATCCACCCATGTTTTTGTTTACCATTGTTTAAATTTTTTTATTACTAAGATGATTTGTAATTTTATTTCCAGACTTTATTTCCTACACTTTGCCTATTTTTTAAATCCTTTCTTAATGATTTTATCGTAATTCACATTAATACCAACACCATCCCCTCTCCCTCCAATGCCATCTATTTGTTTAAATGTAATATACTAGCTTCGGTGCTCACCTCTCCTTTTTACTGTAGTAAAATACACAAAAGATTTACCATTTCAACCATTTTTAATTGTGCACTTTAGTTGCATTAACTACATTCACATACTGCAACTGTGACTACCATCCATCTCCAGAACTTTTATCCCATACAAAACTATCCCCATTCAACACACTTCCTTCCAGTCCCTGGTAATCACTTTTTTACTTTCTGTCTCAATGAGTCTGACTACTCTGGGTACCTCAAGTAAATGGAATTGTACACTACTTGTCCTTTTGTGACTCAGCATAATGTCCTCAAGGTTTATCCACATTGTAGTGTGTATCAGTTTTCTTCCTCTTTACGGCTGAAAAATAGTCCGTTGTATGGGTGTACCACATTTTGTTCATCTGTTAATCTGTTGACAAACATTTGGGTGGTTTCTCCCTTTGGGCTAGATGAACATGGGTGTACAAATATCTGCTTGAGACCCTGCTTTCAATTCTGGGTATATAGCCAGAAGTAGAATTGCTGAATCATAGTAATTCTATTTTTTAATTTTTGAAAACCTGCCATACACTGCTGTACCATTCCACAGCTACTGTACCATTTACATTCCCATCAGCAATACACAAGAGCTCTAATTCCTCCACGTCCTCACTGGCACATGTTTTCTGCTTTTTGGTAATACCACTGCTGCGAGGTGATGCCATTCTACCACTCTGTCTTGTACACATTGCTGTCCACTTTTGTGGCTGCCACTTTAAAATCATGTCAACAGCCAAACTTATTCCCTCCCCTCTTTCCTTACATATCCAATCCTGCTCCTCCTAATGAGGGTGATAACATAGCTTTCTCCTGCTGATCTGTGTTTCAGGTCTGCTATCTGTTCCTGGTATATTTAATCAGCAACCAAGCCCTATTGATTCTTCATAGAAATGACATCACTTCCCTCCTGTGTATGTTCTCATTTTTATGTCTTGCCTGGATTATTGTAACCTCCCTGGCCTGTCCAAACCACTTTGCTACCGTAAACTTCTGTGCCCCTACTTCATCCACATCCTGTATCAGCTTCCCATTGCCCACCAGGAAAGAAAGGAAATAATTATCATTTAGTGAACAGCTTTTATGTGCCAGGCACTATACTAAGTGTTCTACTTCCGAGTTTCATTTTATAGATGAGGAAGCAGGCACAGAGAAGTAATAACTTGTTTAAGGTCACACAGCTAGTAAGTGGTAAACTGGAACTCAAACCAGCTCAAAAGCAGTCTCACTCCAAGCCTATTCTTAGCCACAATGATGTACTGCTTCATGTGATCCTCAGCAATCCTATGAAGTAGATATCTCAATCCCCTTGATGAAGAAAAATCACTAAAGTAACTTGCCTAAAAAGATACAGTTATTAACTTGGGAGCTGGAATTTGAGCCTGGGTCTCTGACACCAAAGTCTCTCTCTCAAATCCTTGGCCAGACAATAAGATCCTGTACTATGCAGACCCAAAATGGCTTGCCAGCTTTATTCTCCTACCTAGCCTCATCCTATGCTCCAGATGAGAGAGTTGGCTCCTGAGGGGAAGCTGGATTTCAGTTTTACCCCTCCACCTCTGGTCTTCAAGCCCCAAATCAATTACTGCTGCCTATCCGAAATCTCTAAGCAAGACCTCAGATAAAACATTCCAAGTGCAGGGAATGCTCCAAAGCTACCTGCACCCCTCCCACTGCTGAACACAGAGAGCTCCCCCGAGAAACCCATGCCAGATGAACAAAAGACATCCCTAAAGTGGCCTTATAGACCACTGAAAGTACAGATTGGTTGCACTAGTCAGCAACCCACTATTAGAAAAGTGTGAGTCTGAGAAGCTGAGGTTAGCTTTTGGCACCAAATTTCTGCCAGAAGTGTTTACAGTGCATTGATTTTCTGTTGTTTGTCCTCCTCCCTGACCTCCAGGTCTCAGTGGGTGATGAGTCTCCCATTACACCCTTCCCCCACCAATACTGCCTTAAGCAAATCTTTTCCTAGCCTGAATTTTTGTCCCAGTCATACTAGCAGCTTAGTCAACAGCCACCTGCTGCCACCTCGGGTGGAAGGGCTGGCCCGGGTCTCTTTGGGGTTCCATTCAAACCCAACCTGTTTGAGGGTGAAAGGCCTGCTGTGGGTGTGAAGAGAGAGGCCACTGACCAAACAAGAACTGTAAATCAAACCTTCTTGCTCATCAGCTGTAATCCAGCCTATATCTTGGCATCCAGAAAAGGCAAACATTTCTTACTGAAAGCAGGTAAGTGTGTCTGTTGGTATCAAGCTTACAGTTGGTAGGAGAAGACCTTCTAGCAGATAGTTGGGGGAGAGGTCAGAGAAACCAATGGGAAAGAGCCTCCTCTCTCCTTTGCTACACCAAGTGGGAGGAGGGGTAAGCAAGAGGAAGCAGCCGCTGCCTAATGATGGGTACCTTTGCAGCGCCTAAGTCAGGAAGCAGGTTATTTCCTTGGCACTGCCGCTATAAAGGGCTCGTCCCAGGAGTGCTCTCCTTGCCCTGCTAGTTGCGGGGGGGTGGGGGGGGGAGGCGGGATGAGGCTATGGTCCTCTTCCCGGAGCGGCTCCTCATAACGTGAAGAAATAATGGCAGCTGAAGAGTGGAAGACTGTCATGATAAGACTGACTGCAAAGTTGAAGGCACCGGCCACCCTCATGGTTCATCCATTCATTCAAGCATCTGTATGGAATGCCTCTGCACCAGGCTCTAGGATACAGCACTGAGACTCTCCTCTCAAGTGATTTATCATTTTGATGGAGATGCAGGCCAATAAACAAACTTGTAATACAAATGTGGTAAGTGCTAAATCTAGGTGTTAAATGGAATCACAGGAGAGGCTCCTAGCCAGGATTTGAGGGACTTGGGAAGGGCTTATGGAAGCTAGATCCCAAAGAACAATTTGTAATTCATCGGGTAGAAATGAGTATTCTAGGCAAGGGGACAGTATGTACAGGGCTCAGATGCAAGAGACTGTGCCATATTCCTGGAAATGAAAGTTCAGAGTGGCTGGTAAGGAGAAGGGTAGAGTGATTTGGGAGATGCAGCCAGTAGGAAAGGGGCCAGGTCAGGGAGAGGAGTTGGGAAACTATCCTAAAAGTGGGGGAAAGTTGCAAAGCTCTTTAGGCAGGAAAGTGCTTAAATGGCAGGCTGGAAACATGTGCCCTTTTACTCACTTGGCCTTGTTATAGAGAACAGATTTGAGGAGAGCCAGGCTAAAAGCAGGGAGCAGAGTTAGGAGGCTGGCAGGTGCCCCGGGCAGTGGATGAGGCCCCTATGACAGCAGTGGCTAGTGGCCATGAGAGACTTAGGAGAGAGTTTTTCCACCCAAGATGAAGGCCCTGTTTTTTTCTCCCAGTCCATTATGGACCAATGGTTTTGTAAAATACTATTAAAGTGGATTACTAGGAAAACATTTTTTAAAAATATAAGTCCACATTTTCATTAATAGAGTCTAAAACATAATGTTACTCCAGTTGCCATAAAATTTTCTGAACACTTATTCTCAATTTCTGAAATCGTCACAGACTGGCACTGAGCCATACACCCCTGAGCAGCACCAACGTTAAGAAGAGAGAGCTGCCAGAACATGACTGATTAATTGGGTTCAGAACAGGGAAAGGGCGAGTTAAGGATGGTGCATAGATTCGGCCTGGATGCCGTTTAAGAGCTAGGGAACCAGGAGATGCAGCAGATCTGGAGGAGTGGGTGCAAGTAGCAATAGGAGAAATGTTGGACATGTTGCGTGTGGCTGGGCCACTAAGGTGGGAATGAGCAGAAGACAGTTAAGATGATGGTGTGGGGCTCAGGGCAGAGAGTCTGAGCTGGACAGACCTGAGAATCATGACCGAGCAGACAATAACCAAAGCCCAGAAGAAGGCGGGCTTGTTCCAGATTGGTGTGTGGAGGGGAGGGAGTCAAGGCCCATCAGCAGGATTCTGTGGGCACCAGTGACCAAGGGCCCCAGTCACAGGAGGCAGAGGAGCCACTGGAGAGAACCCGAGGAGTCACAGAATTCAAGGGAATAGAATGTTTTAATACGGGGAGAATGAAAAGTGTTGTAATCTGAGCAGCTCACAAAACCCTGGCCTGCTCTGGTCCCTGTAGAGGGGACCACTAAGAATCATTTCTCTAAATAGATTTGTTTCTGCACAGCTTGTTCAAAATATGGTCCTGAGAAACAACGTATTAAGAATTACTTTACAGTTTTTTGTGCTTTCTGAGTTTTCTAAGTTTTTTCTATTACTCTAAGTACTTTAAGAAATAGAACAAATTTAAATCTATCTGTTAACTAGCTATCTCCTAGGGAAGCAGACAGGGTGAGTCACAGAGTAGTGTTGGTATTAGCGGAGTGGGCCCATCTGGGTCCAGGAACCTGAGCAGCCCCTGGAATGCTGCCCTCAGTGTGAGGAGACTGAGGGTAAGATAGCTGGGCCCCGACACACAGGCTTCCTCCCAGCCCCACCAGGACCTGTCTGCTTCTAACTGTCTAGGACTGTTCTTAGCCAGCTCCTTGTTTGCAAAATAGAGCCTCAGTAGTGGGGGGAGGGGCAAGCAACCCTCTGTGTACACACACGCGCACACACACCCACCTACCAGCAGCAGCAGCACTCTCGGAAACTGGGCACCTGTGGATTGAGGGACCAGCCCCAGACCACACACTAGCAGAATGGTGTCCACAGTTGACATATTCTGCCTGCCAAGCCAGGTATGACTTCCGGAAGTGCCCGGGAATGTTCCCTCCCTCCTTGCAGGCAGCTTCCTCTCCTTAACTTGCCTTCCTCAGCCCCTCAGGTTTCAGACCTCCAACAGTTCCCCAATTCTTCCTTCTCCTTCAGCCCTGCTCAGTTTCCAAGTCCAGGCCCTTTATTTTTTAAAAAGTTCTTTCCCAGCCAAGCCTTTTACTCTGCACTCTCTCTACTAACCTAATCCTTTCTTCTCCCCTTCATTGCTTTACCATAATGGCCCCCTAACTGGCCTCTCACCCGAAATTTCCTTTTCTCAACCTATTCTTCCAGAATTATTGTCTTCATACCACATTCAACGTGGTAGTTTTCCCCTTAAAAGGATTCAGTGTTTTGTTACTGTCTACAAGACAAAATTTGTAAAAAGTTACTTAATTTGGGTGCTGGGAGACACACACCATACCTGACAATCCCAAGGTCCACACTGGCCTTCTCCAGGCCTCTGCAGCTTCTTTTCCTCAGTTCTCCTACTGAGTAAACAAGGGGGCATACTGTGCCCCCCGAACCTTTGTTTGGCCCCACCTGTGCTCACACAGTGCTCACATCCAGGCTGCACACTCCTTCCTCTTATAAACTTTCCCTTTTTTTTTTTTTATATGTTTTTTATTACCTTTTTTTTTTTTTAGGCGAGGCAACCCTTGGTTGACCTCACAGGTTGTAAGGACCTTGTCAGCAGCTTACAATCCGTTATTTTTTTATTTTTTACACCTACAGCACCTGGTCTTCCTAGGTGGTCTCCTATCCAAGTACTAACTACCGCTGACCCTGCTTAGCTTCCCAGATTAGGCAGGATCAGGCTTGTTCAGAGTAGCATGGCCATAGACTCCCTTATTTCTTAAGGTCACTTCTAGCTCCTTCTGCAAACCAGCCTATACTGATCTCTCACATTTATGAACCCTCATTGTCTAAGCAGCTCAATTACTATTAAATGAAATGTGAAGTTTTTTTTTAATTTTTTGTATATAACTTAAGGACTCTGGTTACCAAAACTAACTTACTTAAGACAGTAAGTCAGTTTATTAGAAGAATAGTGGAATATCCCTTTAGTACCTTTGGTACTGTAATCAGGGTTTTAAATACCACCAGAACTCTCACTTGTCTATCTTTATCTTTGTGGTTCTGCTTTATTCATCGCTCTAAAAATCATCTCTCTGTTTCCCAGATCACATGACAGTAAACAGGACTGCTTATTGGGGCCCACATTTTATATATTATAGAAAAAAAAACTCAAAAGAAGCTACACAATTTTTCACTTTTAAAATTCCTGTGATGGAGATTGCATAACCTACCTTAAGTCAGGCACCCATACTCAGACAATCAACATTACCCAGGGAACAGCGTCACCTTTTAGGAATATGGCAGTTCCCACTGCCACCAGATGCAATGTT
>NW_006443138.1:31285072-31288202 GCF_000325575.1 Pteropus alecto
TCCTGGAAATGGGGTAATAAAGAGATACAACAGTTGTCCACTCCATTCCACTTTTTCATGCCTGAGGACGTGCAAACACTATTTCCAAATTTCTGCCTCCTAATATGGTTCAGTTACCACCTGTAAAAATGTAAATGCACTTGTCTGTCTTCCCAGTGTGAGGCAACTAAATGTCATGACCAGATACTGTATCCAGAAGCAATGACACAGACCCTCTGTTATCCTTGTCAAGATTGTTTTTTCATATATATCCAGTCCTTCTCCCCTTTGGTCCCAAAGAGTTCCAGATGTAGCTCCTTGTAATTCTGCTTCCCAGAACTTAGTTTTACTACCCCCGTACTCACAAAATACTTTTTCCCAAATTCCATTTAGAAAAGAAAGTAGGGAAAATATTATCTCTTGGCCAATAGTCTAAAGCATGAAGCATACCCTAAGTGATAAGACTAGATAATTTAATGAGTGTCCTTTGTTTACTAAATTTGGGGCAGTGTAGTGAGCTCCTTGGTCAGGCAATATGGTCTGCTTGCTGGAAGAATTTCCCTTGTTTTCAGAGAACAGTGTAAAGGAATACCCAGTGGGAGAGCAGGCTGTCACTTTAGAAGCCTATTCCTGTCAGTGTTGGAACCAAAGAATTTAAATTCGTGAAGGCAAGGACCTTGTTTTTGTTTTCAGCTATCTCCCTGCCACCTAGAACTGCAACTGGCACACAGTAGGCACTCAAAAAATATTTGTAGAATGACTAACACTTGGTTCAGTGGCCTACCTTAGGGACTGAGCAAATATAGGCCCTGTTGCCAAGTTTTGGATTTTCGTGGTGATACGACTCCTTTAAAACCTTGGCTGGCTGACTGTCAGTTTCCTCTTTGTTGACTCTGTACTAATACATTTACCTATTCCAGAAACCTTGTCAAGTCATAGTCTTTGAATACTAAATCTGTTAAAGAGAACTGCCAAGCCTGGGACTACTTAACAGTGGCTTGGCATGGTCTCGGGGTGGTGAGGCCGAGGCTCTGAGATGTACGCACACACCCCACCAGCAAATGCACATCTGTCTAGTGGAGGTGCTAGGGAGTGGCCTTGGGATCGAGATATTCCTAATTTCTCTGGCTTCCCTTAAATACCCCTATTCCAATAGCCAGTGAACCACAATTTATAAAATAGGAATTCAGTTGTAGAAAAAGCAGGGAATATGGCTGTAAGATTCTCAATTATTTGAATCTATGGACAGAACGGGTTTCCTACATGTCCTGTTGTTTCCTATCAACTTTTAAGGCAGTTATCTGGAATTACAGTGTGTCTTTCTTTCATAACAACTTATTAAATGTCTCAAAGAATAGCCAACGCACTTTAATTTCTTGACATTTTGCCACTAAACTCCACCTTTTGGAGGCGAATGGTTGGTGTCTCAAGAGATGACAGATGATGTTGCACAAGACCTGCCAGCTTCCCCATCCAGTCTAGGGGTTCATCAAGCCTTTGCCCTACTTTCTCTCAGCCAGTCGTATATTTTGGGGTCTGCAATTTGCAAATTCTCACTCTGTTTGCTAATTTTCGGATAGTTAAGACTCTTTTGGTTGGGAGTATCAGAAACCAAGTCTAGCAAGTTAATCAATAACAACCTAATTTATTGACAGGACAGAATCCAAGGACAGGAATGTGACTGATATTCAGTGAAGCAGGAATTTAAACATTAGGAATATTTCCTCTTTTGTTTCTCCTACAGATATGCTTGCTTCACTTTTCTTTCTCTTCAGACCAGCTTCCTGTTTTTCCAACAGATCCAAGTTTTACATATTCTAGGGCCAAACACCATGTTACAAGCCCATTTTTCAAGTTCTCACCAAAAACTTTGGTGTTCTCTTAACTACTACTCTCTCTCACAGCTGGACCATCAGGAAATCCTGTTTGTCTTCCCTTCAACTTATATCCATTATTAAACCACTTCTCACCACCAACCCCTACCATACCCCTGACAGGCAACCATCATCTCTTGCCTAGATCACTACAATAATTTAACTAGTCTTTCTGCCTTTTTATTTTTTTATTTTTTTTATTGTCTGTTACTCCTTTATTAGTCAAAAACGTCTCTGATGTTTTTACTCGGGATTTCTAACTTCCCAATATCCTACAAACAGAATTTTTGTTTTGAGTGCAGAGATCCCTTCTATATGATTTTCATACTATAGTAGCTTTAGTTAGGTAGCTTTAAATCAAAGAGTTCTTAATAATTTAAAAATTTACAGATGAATTCAAACTTTCTCAAATTTTTCTCATTAAAAACTATGTAAATTTTACAGGATTTTTTTTTTTTTAATGGTGACATTGGATAACGAAATCCAGTAAGTTTCAGCCAAACATTTTAACTGTAAGGCATATATATATTTACATTGCGTGTTCACCTCCCATAGTTATGGTCTTTCTGCTTTTACCTTTGACCTTCTGCTGTCTGCTCTTAACACAGCAGCCAAATGGTCCTGTCAAGAGCATGTCACTTCTATGCTGAAAACTGCCCCAATATGTCTCTTTTTATTCAGGCTAAGAGGCAAAGGCCTTATGAGCCATACCTGGTCGGGCCTCCACCCCATTATCTCTATGACTTTGTTTTCACTGCTCATCCCATGTTCACTCTTCACTGCTCACCTTGCTGTTCCTCTAGTTTCCTAGTCTTGCTGCTCTCAGCTCCTCTGCTCTGCTTTGAATGCTTTTCCCCTAGACACCTGCATGGCTCACTCCCTTACTTCTTTTGGATCCTCAAGTCACCTCGATGGATCCTTTCTTGGTCAAGTCACCATCACCCCCACCCCCACTGACACTTCCTATCTTCTTTCCCTTCTGAATGTTTTTCTCTGGAGTATTTATCACTATCTGGTATCCTTAGGATTTACTTATTTCATTTATTGTCCCCGAGAACTACAATGTTCATCTTTTGTGCACTGATATATCCCTAGACCTGCAATAGTCATTGCCTCGTACTCAAGAAATTTTTTCTGAGTGAATCAATATATACCAGGAAAAGTCTGATCTCTCTTTTCTTCCCCAAAACAAAATACCTGGAGACAGCAAAGAATTGCTGGCAGCCCCAGGGAACGACAAGGAGCATGGAAAAAGAGGGAACACTAGAGCGACTTGA
>NW_006443138.1:31288241-31293997 GCF_000325575.1 Pteropus alecto
TCAGGCCAGCCTCCACTGGAGCATCAGAACTTTTCTTGCCCCTGCCTCTCTGGGGTTAAACTGGGAACCCTCCTCAGAAGCTATAACAACTATTGTTATCGTAGCTTTGACTTTCTGACACTATCCCTGGTGCTTTCCATATGCATCAGTTATGAATAAATCCAGAGACTTAATGCAGCCCAGTCTTTCTACAGGATCACAGGAAGTTTAAGAAAACACATTTTAAAAGCCAAAAGAGTAGCTTCAGAACATCTCAAGTGTTTTACTGTAGTTCTTGGACATCGTGAGGGATTCCGAGTCCACGGCAGCTCCTTAAAATCCCTTTTTTGGGATCCCATCCGCTTCCCTCATGTCTGCTCCCAGGCCTCTCTCCAAAATGCCTCAGAACGCCTTAGCCCAGGCCTTAGTTTGGCCCATTTTCCTTCTCTCTTATCCTCTTCCTTCTAATCTCAATTCCCAAAGTCCCAAAGGTCTAGGGAGGGAAGATCACAGATCAAGTTGGCAGTGTTAATACATGAATAATGTTCTGTCCCATCACAGACATGGTTCTCACACCATGAAGTGAGTGTCGTTCTGACTGCTTTATAGAGGAGGAAACTATAGCCCAAGGAGTTTGTGACTTGCTGTGAAGGTGGCTCGGGCCACTCTCCACCGACACCTGCACTTTATCCATTCGGCAGTTGCTGGCTAGAGTCAAAGATACGAACACCACTTCTGCTTCAGCCCGTCTTCTGAGCAGCAAACAAACAGCCTTGTGTCCTGGGACCCACCAGAGTCCTCGGCCCCCTGCAGAATGTCTAAACAGGATTTGAGGTAAACTCTGGCTGAGACAGCCCTCATCTCTGGGCCAGGTCTAGGGGAAGAGTTGCTGTGTAATGACACATCCTCAGCTGCTCTTCCAGGTTCCTGAAGTATAAGCTGAGTCCTGGAGAATAGCAAGAGAGACCCGTTTTCCTGTACACAAAAAATATATATATTTTTTTATACACACATATGTGTATTTATAATTTATAATTGGACTGCATCTCCTCAGATTGTAAAATTTAAGTTTATCATCTACTCTCACCACTTCCAGCTAATCTACGTCCAAATATTTTGCTCACAGTCTGCCTCTGGCTAGAAAAATAAGAAAATTTTACCAGGTTCCAACGAGTCTGAAGAAGCTTTATTTTCTATTTCCAGACTTTAAAAACTTCTCCTGGATGAGGGGGCCCACATATAAAGTGAGACTACTTTTGGCCAGAATCAGATAATCTCAATAATTTAGCCCTGGTTATCTTGTGCTGATTAAAACCCTCATTGTCAGAAAAGTATGTTCTCTTATTATTAATAATAGCTGTCATTTACCAAATGCATTAACTTAATTTTACAGAGAGGAAAACAAAGGATCAGAGAAGTGAGGTAACTTGCTTAACTAACAGCATAGCCAGGATTCTGACTGACCTTAAGTCCGAAATAAAATTTCAGCGTGTTTGAAAATTTATCCACATGAGTCTCCAAGAGTGGGGACAAGACAGAAAACAGGTCTTCAGTGGAAGCTCTGAAGGGAATGCTCTAAAGCCCAGCTAAGAGCATTCTGCACCCCGGTGGGGCCCCAGAGGACATAACTGGCACTCTGGCCTCCTTCTCAGAAACACTTTCAGCATCCTAGCTTTCATGAGCGTTTCCTGCTAGGGTTAGGGCAAAAAGCTTCAGCTCTGTGAGGGCAGTGCCCCTGAAGGAAGTTGCCAGGCCCTCATGGCTCCTGGCCCCTAACCTGTCTCTGGCGTTGGACCTGGGGAGGGAGGCACACCGGGTCAGCCAGAGGGGCTGCTGGGGTTGGTAGGAGGCTAAAGAGAGGAGTCTCTGGACACCTGTGGGGCTGAAGTCCTCAGAGCTGCCATTCCTACCCTTGCTCTACTCCATTCCTGCCCTCCTGCCCTCCTGCCCTTTTCTCTACATGGAGATATCCAGTCCTCACTGTGTGCAGCTCTCTGCAGCCAGCCTCCCTCCTTCATTCTGTGCCTTCCTCCTTCCCATGGTCTAGTGTCACAGCAAAACTCATCAATGGAGGTGTGGCAGGGCTCGTGGGGGTGACCTGTGTGTTCCCCATCGACTTGGCCAAGACTCGACTTCAGAACCAGCATGGAAAAGATATCTACAAGGGAATGTAGGTATTGGCGAGGGGAGTGAGTAGGGAGACGGGGCTCCCAGAGGAGGGACATGGGGCCTCATTCCTTCCAATTTCTTAAGGGAGTGTGTAGATTAGGGTGTGGGGGAAAGGGGCTGTGGAGCGGCCTCCTGTTCACCACTGATTTCCTTTTCTGGCTTTCGCTTTTAGGATAGATTGCCTGATGAAGACGGTGAAGGTGGAGGGCTTTTTGGGCATGTACCGAGGTGGGCTTTCCAGGTGTCCCGGGGGTGGCCTGGCTTGGGACAAGTGAGGACAGAGGATGTGGTGTGGCACAAGGGTGTCGAACTGTGGAAGTTTATAGGACACTGAAGATTGGTGTTCTTTCTGCCCAGGGAACTCCTGGGAGGGGCCTGTGCTACCACATTGCTTTTCACAGTCCTCTAGTTCTTTGATAGATACGTAGTTATGGTGAGGTTAGGGGTGGGGCATTGATGAACACACTGAGGAGCTCAAGAGCCCTGGGCTCCATCCTGGCATCACCAGTACCTCACTATGCAATATTGGAAGCCTCTCCTCCTGTCTCAGGACTGTCAGGGGACCCAGCCACCAATAACAGAAGAGGGAGAAGCTGACAGGGACAGAGAATGCAAAGTGTTTTGAGCTCCTGGAAGGGGATTACTTGGTGGCTCTTCCCTGACACAGCTCTTGCTATCCCCGTCTCCAGCAGTGTCCCCATCCAGGGCGGTACGACCATGATTATGCCTTGGAAAACTGATACAAAGCTGAGTTTGAGAAGAAGATGATATGCTAGTACTCTAGAAATAAAGTAAAAACAGAGCTGCCAGAGGGCCTGAGCTAGCACAGTACAGGGTAACTGAAACCAATCCCTGTCCCCCAGGGTCTTATTATTGGGGTTTAATTTGAGGAACTGTTCATTTATCATCTGAGATGGATAGCGCTAGCAAGGACGAAAATAACTTCCTAATAACTGCACTACTGAGCCCACAAAGGCAACATATACATAAAAAGGAAAATGTGGTGGGAGGAGAGTTGAAGTAGGGAGATAAAAGAAAATTTGTTTCAATAAAATAGGCAGAAAAACTCTCCTTGACCCCCCAACCCCAAGACTCCATTTACTCCAAGAAACTTACCTGCCTGGGCTGAGAGTAGGTTGTCTATCTGAGATAGCCTTTAACTTATCTTCATTGTTTACTTCCAGGGGCTGCAGTGAACCTCACTTTGGTCACTCCAGAAAAGGCCATCAAGCTGGCAGCCAATGACTTCTTCCGGCAGCTTCTCATGGAAGATGGGTATGGCCAGGTGCTGGGTGGGGTACGGAAATCTTTTACTATATATCTACTTTTTTTTGGGAAGGTGACAGGGAGAGGATTGTAACTCTGCCTCAGTTTACCTGTCCGCATGTATATAAATACGTGCGCACAAATGGCTGAGGGTTAGTATGTGTTTTGGCAGACAAAAAGTGAAGGGAGAAAATGAGCTGGTGTAATTTGGAAGTTCTAGATAGACAGACAGACTGACAGAATATATATACATACATATATATTCATCAACTAGCTGATGAATTTTTTTCAGTTTTGAGATATAATTGACATACAACATTATATAAGTTTAAGGTACACAGCATGACTTGACACACATATATTGTGAAATGATTACCACAATGTTAACATCCATCCTCTCAGAGTTACAAAAAATTTCTTTTCCTTGTGACGAGAACTTTTGGATCTGCTCCTTTAGCGACTTTCAAATATACAGTACAGTATTAACTGTAGTCACCATGCTGCACATCACATCCCCAGGACTTATTATCGTGTAACTGGAAGTTTGTACCTTTGATCACCTTTACACAACTCCTTTCCCCCTACCCTATAACCACAAAATTGATCTTTTTGATTTTGTTTTCAAGTCTTTGCTATTGTAAATAATGCTACAATGAACACAGAGGTGCAGATATCTGTTCAATATAGTGATTTCATTTCCTTCGGATAAATACTCAGAAGTGGAATTGCTGGATCATATGATAGTTGTATTTTTAATTTTTTGAAGGACCCTCCATACTATATTCCCACCAATAGTGCATGAGGATTCCCTTCTCGCCATACCCTTGCCAGCATTTACTTTCTAGTTCTGTCTGTGCATCCCACTTCCTTAATGATATTACTTAAGGGATCAGGAACAAATTCCTGCAATGAGTGGTTTCAGTGTACTAGTTTCAACTTCTATGCATATGTTACCTCCCTGGCAGCCCGTTTTAAATTTACTGTCACATCTTGGAGAGCCTGAGGGCAAGGTAATTATTTACTGAGCTGGGTGAGTAGCAGACAATGGGAATGAGGCTAAATACCAAGCCTGGAAAGTCCCAACTACTAAGGAAGAGTAGATGGGACAAGGTGGGACAACAGGGCTGGCCCGTGACTGAAGGATCATCCTGACTCCTGTTCCCACAGGAAGCAGCAGAATCTGAAGATGGAGATGATAGCTGGATGTGGAGCTGGAATGTGCCAGGTGGTAGTTACCTGTCCCATGGAAATGCTCAAGATTCAGCTGCAGGATGCTGGGCGTTTGGGTGAGGCCTATCCCAACTTCACATGGAATCAATAAAGGACTGCGATCAGAATAGATTTCCCCAAATCTATACTCATTTGCCAGACTGTGTGACCCCATCAACTTTCAAGACCAGCCAGCACATGTCTTTATTTTATGATTATCATTCTAGATTCCAACACTTCCAGCTCTAGAACAAATAGCAGAAATGAGAATCTTGATCCAGGAGGGACAGAGAATACTCACCCTTACACCTCTATCATATTGTCTTGACGTTTAGGCTTGATTTCTTAAAGATCTTAAGAAATGTCAATCACCTGCTCATGAACACTTCAGTCTATAGCAGCTTTATTCTGCTATATTATTCTGTAGAAGCTGGGCTTTAGTGGAAAGGCATAAAAAATGGAGAAGAGAACCATTCTTACTTCTCTGGTTTTCTCTGGAAGAGAAGTTTGGCACTTTGCTTATTCCTGACCCTCTCAAAAATACAGAGTGGTGTAGGTTCCAAAGCATATGCTAAGAGTGAAGGCTGTCTAGTAGAAGGAGGCCAGCCCTAGGGGGGCGGGACAGAAGGCTTCTCCTCGGGGCTAACTCACAATATCTGAATTTAATAAGCCAATGTGTGGTGTGACTAATATAGCACACCACTTGGTGAGGTCCTCAGTAAATGTGGGTGCCCTCACCCCTCCTCAAACCAACTATGCACAAGATTTCTCAGTTGGATCAGATTAGCCTGAAGCAAATGAAACTGCAGAAAGAATGACATTCAGGCACTGGAAAGTCTGCACTGTTTTGATCTGCAATGAGTAAAAAGCTCTGTAACATTTTGTTTTTCAACCTGGGTGAGTTTTACTATTCGTAAAACATTTAAAAAGTGAAAGCTAGGGTATGGGTGAATTATGTGCATCTAAAGAAGACATGGGGAGAGTAACATTCATTGATTAAAGCTAATCGCTTGAAGCCCACAAAGCCTAGATTACTACCATAAGAAAATATGCGTCGTAACAGCTTCTTAGTATGAAATGCTGCCCTGCTAGATAACAAACGAAATTGGAACATGAAATAGCTTCCTTTCAGC
>NW_006443138.1:31294109-31311188 GCF_000325575.1 Pteropus alecto
TTCTCAAACACTTCTCAAATCAATTTTCTCAATTAAGAAAATTGATTTTCACACAATTTCAGTGCATTGAATTTTGTGGTCATTAACAGGACTCATCCACATTTGACATGCTTGTATTTAATATGCTCAGGGGAAAAAATCTATTCTATTTATTAATGAGCTCATATTATGAGCTCTGAATTATTCAACTAAAATGGGCTGACATCTCAAGAATCAAATTCTGTAAAACAGTGAAGGGTAAAAAGTGCATGTTCACCTAATCTTGGAATACTAGAGAAAGGAGGCTCCATAGGTCTGAAGCGGATAGTTCTTAACAAAAATAATTTGCTGCTTTACACATCAGAGACAAGATATATGGGATTCCTATGTCCCAAAGTGCTAATAGGATGGAACTATGAAATAGGTTCAGAGACGGTTTATAAATGGAAGACAGATCAGTTTTCACAAGATGATAAGGAACTGGGGAGTAGGGTCACTACTATAGCTTCCTATGAGAAAGAGAGCCAGGCAGGGAATGGCTGGGGAACCATCCTATGCAGTGGGGACAGCTCGTTAGACAATATAGATCTTATAAAGGTTTTCTTGGAGTCAAAAATAAATGTTCTAAAATTAGGACAATCCTCAGAATTCTAGTAGGAGTGTCCACCTTCTCTGAGTTATCCCAGAGATAGGAACTTGGAATCATACTCTTGCGAGTGTTTTTGCAGTGTCTAGTGAGGCCTGGGTTGTGATGCGGTCTGTTCTTTCCCTTTCAGCAGTCCATCAGGGTTCGGCCTCAGTACCTTCCTCCTCCAGGTCCTACGCTATTGGCTCGGCTTGCGAGGCTTCCACACACAAGCGCCCATCTGCCACCCTCATTGCCTGGGAGCTGCTTCACACTCAGGGCCTGCCTGGTCTCTATAAGGGCCTTGGTGCCACTCTCCTCAGGTAAGGCTTCCTGAACTTGGGACACAGAAGGGCACCAATGAAAAGGGAGTGGGAACAGAGGGCCAGAGAGACTGCTTTCTCAACTTGCCTGTGTTCTTCCTAGAATACTCAAACTGTTTCTGATTTTTCTCAGAATTGGGCAGGGTACCTGGAAGATTAGTTTTAGGCCTTCTCCAGTGGCCAAGCTCATGAGTATTGGGTGTTCTATGGCCCAAACGCAGGTAAAATGCCCTGTGTACAAAGGACTGTGGATCATCTGTAAGTAAATGAGTGGATATACTCCCTATTTTACTTTGCTACTTGGCCAAAATGCTTAAAGTAGAAGTGTCTAAGGCCCTGGACAATTTTCTACCACTTGGGCAATAGATGAATGAACTTCGCCTTCCTGTCCCTCTCACCCTCTCAACACTTAGCTTATAGCTAGCTCTTCACCAGCCACTTACTCTACTTATTAACTCTTCCCTTAGCCTGCCTACCCACTTTTATATAACACATCAACAGTCTTTGAATTTGCATCTGGCTCATTAAGAAGCTGCAGGTGCTGGGAGGACAGAATGAGCTGGAAGGGTAGAAAGCAAATTGAACTTACTGCTTATGCCGTCTGTCACCCTGCATTATCATGGGGCGCTAAGGCAGGAATACAGAATTTTAGGCTTGTCTCTGATGCATCTGGTGGGCCCTCTAGTTCATGGGCTGACTGTATGACCTTGGATAGAAGCCCCAGAGTAGCACGTAGCTCGGTGTTTCTTCTTCTTCTGCAGAGATATTCCCTTCTCCATCATCTACTTCCCACTGTTTGCCAACCTTAACAGCCTTGGGTTCAACGAGCTTACTGGGAAGGCTTCCTTTGCTCATTCCTTTTTGTCAGGCTGTGTTGCAGGTTCCATAGCTGCTGTCACAGTAACACCCCTGGATGGTAAGTGCATTGGAGATGTACGGGTTTCAAGTGTTGACTTGCTTTACAAATTAGGCACCTGTATAGTCGTTACAGGATGAATAGTAATTTTGCACTTTTAGGATAGAGGAAACAGCCCCAACTTGAGAACTCAGAAACCCATCAAAGATCCTCCCACGTAAAGTGGAGTCGGAGACCTTCATTCTATTTTTTTCACCCTATTTCTTATCACTGACAAATCCTCAACTTCTAGGTGCTGATTTCATTAGTTTTACCCCCTAGTCAAGTTGTGAGCATCAGTTATAAATGAGTGCTGGTATTTTAAAACTCAGTGCTAAAGGCAGGAGCTAAATAGTGTAAGATAATGCTTCCCCTACCTTTAAGGTTACAGCCAGCTCCTCTAGCACAGCTAGACCTCTCCATAGCATGCGTGACCTAAGGAATCATGTGGTTTCTAATTCCTTCATCTTATTTAAATGAGGCCTAAAGAGGGGAAGATCTTCAATTACAAATCCTACAATGAAAAAGCTGGCCTCAGGATTCAGTTTTTTGTATACTGGTTGGTTCTAAAAGGAAACAGGACCATTTCATGTTGAGGAAGAACACCAAAAGCAAATGTTCCCTACTTATTTTAACTTTTGCTTGATTTAGTTTTGAAAACTCGAATCCAAACCCTCAAGAAAGGCCTGGGTGAGGACAGCTACAGTGGGATCACTGACTGTGCCAGGTGAGAGCCCTTTACAGAGGTGTGCCTAGGACAGTTCCCCTTGCTTTGCTGTCCACCTTCACCCATCTAGAAAACAAGGTTATCGCTGGACTACGCTGGGCTCTGGATTGCTTTGAAATCTTTTCTTTTCCCTCACCTGTCAACAGAATCAGGTTGTACTGGGAGCTTTTTTCTTCTTTGAATCCCTATGGGATCTTTCTCCCAGAGTCTAGCAAACTGAGCCAATTATCCACACCCAGAACCCAACTGCTTAGTAACCAAACACATATGTACAATGGAGGTATAGCTCCCAGACACCCAGGGTCCTGCTATTGGTGTGGGAAGTGACACATGCTCTCAAAGAAGACATACAATGTTGGAGAGCACATCACTGAGTACCACTTGCAGTGGGGCTTCTGTACAATCACAAGCTTCTTCTTTCTCCCAGGAAACTCTGGATCCAGGAGGGACCATCTGCCTTTGTGAGGGGAGCAGGCTGTCGAGCCCTCGTCATAGCCCCGCTCTTTGGGATTGCCCAAGGTGTCTACTTCATTGGTATTGGAGAACGTATCTTAAAGTGTTTTGAGTAGATATAGCTGGAGCTCAAGTCCCTTCACTGGCTGCCATCTGCTAGCCCAATCTACTTAGACTAGAGAGGGAAAGCAAGCTGACCTATCATGTTATATTTTGTCCTCTAACTTGTAGCGCTACCTCAGTCTCAGAAGAAACAAACTTTTTCTAATAAGCAAGCTGACTACAGTCCTGTCCTCCCTTCAGCAGCCCCTAATCACCAACTTTTCTACAAAAACAATAAATGCTTTGGCTGTATTAATTGTAGGGCCTTAACAGACAGCAAAGATGGAAGAGTTGCTTCTACATTTTACATTTCACTCAAACTCAGCATACGTGAGTCAGTTGGAGGATTGTTTTGTTAATTCTTTGTATTAAATAACTTAGTTGGTCCTGGCACTCGTTTTGGAAAAAAGGAGGATCAAGGGACCGTGAAAGCCCTAAAAGTAAGCACCTAATTTGAAATCAAGCAAATCCTTTCAAATTGTAGATGGCTGAGGGGTAAGGCCAACTCAAACTGAGCAGCCTGGGCAAAGTCAGGGCAGCCACCCTGCCTTATATCCTCCGTCTGGAACACGGGCTCTTAGAGACCAATGTCTATGAAACACTGAAATAAAGTCGACTAGTCAAAATCTCATCTAGTAATTAGTGAAAAAAGCAGACAGGCTGCAATGAATAATCTGTCATCTACTTTTCTGTCCATTTCAGAACCAAAGGACATGAAAATGTACACTGCTACACGTTTCTATCACTCACTCTTCAAATTATTACTCAAAAGGGTAGAGAACAGCCACAAGGTGGCTACTTTGTGAGTTACACTGGGTTTTAAGTCTTGCTTCTACCTATCACTTCATAATTGCATCATCTTGAGGGACTGAGTATGCTGTGACAGTTCCCATGTACCTCGATCCTTCCCCCATAAGACTGCTATGTACAGAGAAGAGAAATGGTATCAGACATGTGGGGTCAAGTCCTAAGAAAAAATACCTTTCCAGGAGTTGGTATTTCCATTAGTCCTTACCTAACATAAAACTTATGTTAATGAAAAAATAGCCTTACTAGCCTCCTTCTTAATTAAGAGGACTGCATTTGAGTATTGGCTCTAGAGATGGACCGGAGTTAAAATACCAGCTCTTCCACTTATTACCTGCAAGACCTTGGGCAGCTATTAAAAGTTATCTGAGGAAAAAAAGAATGAGGAGTGGGAGGAAGAAAAGGACATTTGTGAAAGGGTTTAGGCCTAACACAAAGTAACCCCTCCTCCTTCATCAAGAAACAAAACAAAACAAAAAAAACCCTAGTTTTTTTTCTGACTCTGCCAAAGCTAGTAAAACTATTTCCTCAATAAAGCTGTCAAAACTTCTAGAGGACAGGTAATATTGAATACTTGTGTGTGGCATGTGTGGAAGACCGTAACTGGCTGGAGGAACACTTCTGGGTGAGGGTCTGGTAAAAATAAGCAGGAAGTGCCAGAGGACACAGGGAGGGTTAATGGTTTCAAGTACTGACAACTGTCAACCAGCAAATGCTACAGGGATTTGGAAAATGACATTTCTTCTAGATACTTTAGTAAGCATTTATCCTCTCAAACCATAAGCTTACAGTGCCTTGCATAATAAATTATAATGGATTTCACGTAAACCTTGTTTTAATAAATAGAGCATCATGGCTTAAATTTTAAACCACATTTACAGATAAGGAACACCTCTAGGCCCAGACAGGAAACACTGAAGCTACTACAGCTAGAAAGAATGCATGCCCCACATGCATTTTAAGCCTAAAGAGCAGAGACATAATGGCAGAGAATACCATACACATGACCCTCTAGAACAGATAACTAGAACCAGAGGGAGAGCAGAAGACCGGGTGAAGTCCATGCAACTGCCACCTGATTTCCTTATCATGCTGCAGAACCAACAGAAAACTGTGTTCCTTAAGCTAAATGTAGGTTTCCTGACTTTAAGCGAAACTTTCTCTCATTGTTAACAATTATATTAAGTGCATTAGCTACAGAAGGACATCCACTGATAAATACAGAATATTAGAAGAGCAAAAAGGAAGCTACACAGATAATCTTGTTTCTTCAAATATCAGAAACTTCCACATCATAGCAGTACGTGAACTCCACCTCCCACAGGCTTAGTCCAAAAACTTCCTGTTGGCGTTTGCACCAAACAAGGCTCCCCGTACTTCTGGCATCATCTGTGAAGAAATAAGATCTTTAATAAATAAGCGTTGTCAACTGTTAGAACTTGGAAAGAACTGCACATCTGAACCATAGGTGGCAAGTCATTAACCCCTCTATGGCTAGGAAAGAATTCACAAAGCTAAGTGCATCAAATCTCTCCTTTACTTATCTGAAACACTATAATGGAATCCTTGGTAGGAAACTTAACCAATCACAAATTTGGGGTTAAGACTAACTGCTTAAAGAAGACAAAGAAAAAAAAAACAACAAAAAAAACTAAAGCCATTACTATCTAAGGCTTGTTATATTGTGATGTAGGGAGAAGAATCCATTAACTATATTTATATTACCTCATCATAATATTCTGATCACCTACATTCTTTTTTCAACAAATATTTATTAAATGCCTACTATGTATCAAGCACAAAACTTATAATGCAAGTTTGTGCTAAGGCACTCGTTATGGCAACTGAAAAATTCTTAGGGTTTAATCTCAAAACTTCTAAGGCTGCACTGTTTAACAGAGTAGCCACTAGCCTCATGTGGTAACTGTGCATTTGAATTGTGGCTTGAGACTGAGGAACTTAATTTTTAATTTTACTTTACTTAATTTAAATATCCATTTGTAGCTAGTGGCTACTCTATAGGGCACAAGAGATCGACAGTTAAATTATGAGGTGATTAATACTCAATGACAAAGTGCTTTAGCTCTAGCTCAAGACAAAGTAGCAGTAGTGAACTACCACTACTGGAAGACGTCCAGTACTTTTAAACGACTGAATTTTCCTGCCTTGTTTCCTAGAGTTTATTTGTGTAAATGTGGGAACATATGAAAAACCAGCAGCCCTATTTAAAATACTTTAAATAAGTATGCTAGTTCCCATCATTCTTGCTGGAAAAAGAACTTCAGACAGCAACACATGTACTAAATGTATACAATAAAATCCTAGATGAACAAAACACTTGTTCTGACACCAAATCTTCCCTCATGTAAATGGCATTGCTTCAGTAAATGCCACTAAATACCTAACCCCCATTCCTTTAAAGAAAATGTCAAAAAATGTGGAAAGAGAGCAACAAATCCCAAATACTTGTGAATGGATGTGAGTTCTCTTTATCACTTCAAAGTAACAGACCAACTAACGAGAAGTGTTCCCACACTCACCTGCTGGGCTATGAGATCCAGCCGGCTTTCCAGGGTATTGGAAACCTTTATTTTACGATCTCCATTATAGATCTCAACTCCACCAGCTCTACAAAGAACAGAGGAAATAACAATTTTTATAGATTTGAAGAAGACATACACATGCTGCAATTACTTTATTCCCTGGAGGAAAGCCATTTTGGTATGTGGAGTGTCTAAGTACTACAAGGGACCAATAAACGTAAGCAATAAGCTTAAAATTAATTCAGAAAGTTTCTTAGGATTTAAGGTATGGTGATAACTGTCATTTACCAAGTGATTGCTCTGCCAATTTGATTTTCTGTTATAGCACCTAATTTAATTCTAACAACCTCCCCAACAAAATGAGAAGGGTGGGGGTTTGATCCAGGTTTGCAAATCAACAGAGTCCTCATCTGAATGTTTCCTCAAGGTCCAATCCTGCTAATTACCAAGGGTATTGATAAGGCCAAGTTGTGTACCAGATAAAAGGTTCCATTGCAACCTTGTGCCAAACTCCCGCTCACAAAGTCCTGCCTCTAGCCATACCTAACTTATATCATTTCTTTCCTCGCAGTTTCTCAGCACTTAGAGGCATTAGGTAAATAGGTAAAATTCTATTATTTAGAGCCCCAGGAATGAAATTCTTTTGCTACATAATTTCATTTTATCAAATATTTCTTGAAATAAGCAGGCTATGAGACAAATGCTGGGTCAAGTTTTGCCAATTTTCTTTGGAAAATTTTAATGGACTATGACAATATTGTTTTCTTATTCATCCTTCTTCCCACCATTTCTTCATTTCACCTATCTTTGGTTTCTCTTAACAGACTTTGTCATTCGTAAGGGCATAGTTGGTTCTTTGCTGAAATTCTAACCCCATGGGAGAACGCCTCCTGTATGTCAGGGACTAACATAAAACCCTGAGCTTTCCAGAACTTCTGTCTTCCCAGTAACTCTACGGGGAGTTTTGGTATTCTCACCATTTTATAGGATTAAAAAGGTTGAATAAAATTACAAATTTATTGACTAAAATAATAATACTTAAAATTCCACTTTAAATTTGTACTGGAATAAGCCCACAGTCCCTTAGCTGCAATCATGAAATTAAAAAAACTCTGAAAACAAAAAATTTAATTCACGTGACACCAAAACCTGCATTGACATCTAGTCATTTCGCAGTATGTGACTAACAAATCTATACTTATTTATTTATCCCTCATATTTCCATTCAGAAATATTAGTATATTTGATTACAGGGATGCTATTTCACACCCTGTTGGGGATATTATGTTACATGTGGTATATGTACTTTATTAACTTTTCTAAATACTGAAATTCAAAACATCTGGTCCCAAAAGTTTCAGGAACAGTGGTCTTGACTGAAGCCTATTATTTACCAGAGCATGAACCAAGTGTTTTACATCTCGTCTGCTTAATCGTCAAGATAATCATTTGAACTACTATGTATACTGAGCCCTGAGCATGTACCAGGCATTGTGTTAAGTGCTATACAGATATTATTTCATCTCAGCTTCCAAGAGTTCTGTGAGGTAGGTGTTGTTATCCCAATTTAAAAAGAGGAAATCAAGTGAGATTAAATAACTAGTCTAAGACTACCTCGCTAGTTAGTACATGGCTGAGTGAAGAATCAAACCTAAATTTAACAGTTATGCTCGAGTATTTTTCACTTACTTACAAACCTCCTCAGTTTAAAAAGCATTTCCATCTCTTTCCTTACTTTATGAAACAAAAAAGCAAAATCAAAGACTCCATTTTACAGATGATAGAAGTTAGCCTCAAAGTCCTATGGCCGGCAACAGGTCTTACAGCTTCAAGTCTGGTGCTCTTTCAACTCAGTTCCTGTGTCCCAAGGACTCTGCAATGTCAGTCAGTGGCGATCCCAGGCGGCAGCAGATAGGTGCAACAGAGAAATGACCCTGGCTCTACCCTTGTCAGGAGTTCTCGCTGCCAGTCGCAATTGCATGAAGTTTACTAGGAATGCTGAAGAAATCTGTCATTTTCTCACCATCAACAGAAGTATCATTGATGTTTGCAATTCTACATCCAAGGAACCCAACTGTTAGTTACGTATGACTTCTCTTGTTTTTAATAGTAACTACTTAGAGATAGAGATTATATTCCTCAGCATGTGATACAGAGATGTGGACCCAGCTTTGAGTTCTGGGTACAGAATTAGTGCTCCTCCTCTGCATAAAGAACTGACCATCAGAAGATAGAGGTTTAGAGTATATCTACCCGGCCAACAGGGAAAGACTGCAAAGGAACACTGCAAGTGGAATACAGACATAATGCTATCCTTGTGACGATGAGTGCCTTGGAGAAAACAAGGCCCAGAATAAAGAACGTTCTCCCAATGAGAGAAAGCCAGATGTTAAAAGCAGAAATACTCCTTACATTTCCTCAGGCAGGTAGGCCTCCTGATCAATTTGGACATCAACATCTTTTTTGATGGCAATTTTGTACATAGGGATTGCTTTTTGCACTGCAGCCTGGAAAAGCAGAAAATAATGACAGGCTTTAGCAGAAACTATGAAGCAGGTATTAAAAAAAAAATCAACAAACTATACAAGCAAAGATATTCCTATTTATTTCAAGTAAGAGAATAGATGAATTGCTGGTGGGAATGTAAAATGGTGTAGCCACTGTGGAAAACTATGGCAATTCCCCCCAAAATTAAACAGAGTTGCTAAATGATCCAACAATTCTACATCTGGGTACATCCAAATAAGTAAAAGCAGATACTTGAACAGATTATTTGTACACCATGTTCATAGCATTATTCACAACAGCCTAAGTGTCTCTTGACAGATGAATGGATAAACAAAATGTGGTATGTACATATAATGGACAGTTACTCAGCCTTAAAAAGGGAGGGAATTCTGACACATGCTACAACACAAGATGAATCTTGAGGACATTATGCTAAGTGAACTAAGTCACAAAAAATATTTATGATTTCACGTATATGAGGTACCTAGAGTAGTGAAATTCACAGAGACAGAAAGAATAGTGGTTGCCAGGGGCTATGGATGGAGGGAATGAAGAAATAGTGTTTAATGGAGAATTAGTGTTTAACAGGAATATGAAAATGTTTTGGAAACGGATGGTGGTGATGGTTTGCACAACGATGTGCATGTACTTAGAGCAAGTATACCTTTAAAATGGTTAAATTTATGTTATGTACATTTTAACAATTTTAAAAAGAAATGAGCTCATTGGGAAAAAAGATGCAAGTGAGTTTTTAACTACTATAGTGCAATTAGTGTGATAAAACATAATTAGTGATAAGTCCTACCTTTGAACAATATTATGCACACTTTAGTACAAATGTAAATAACATTTTCTTGAAGGAACTTTCATATTTTTCTCTGACAATATTACTAGTTGAAGAGATTTATATGCATATATTCAACTCTTCCCTGCTCCTCAAATCTAATTTAGCAGCACTGTGAGAGCTAGTCATGCTCTCTACTGGATGCCGACACTGTACTGTTTCAGGAAGAAATTTGCTTGACACACCTAACAATACAATCATGTCATCTTGAAAAGGCCAACTGGCAGCTTGGATTATAGCTCTGGTGAATTCTCTGTATGTCTAGCTGTTATATAGGTTCATAAATGAGGCCGTCATCACAAACATAGATCCACGTTACTGATGGAGTTTGTAAACAAGAACCACAATTTACTAATTTGTTGTAGAAACTAAAAGGAAAGAATGCCTAAGTAATCCAGCTGGCAAATTCTTTCCTAGAAGACAAGTTATTTGGGGAGACAAATTATAATAAAAATGGAAATGTATTATGTATTATAAATGTATTAATTTATGAGAAATGTGACTGCTAAGGGACTAAGCACACACATCCTTGCCTGAAAGGAAGCTACATGGAAAATTTTAATCTGAAGAGTTACTTGATACCACAGAATCAGAGCTAGGGGAGGATATTCTATGACTCAAGGTTTACCAGCCTCAGGCTCCTTTAGTCCAGAGCACCCACCTACTACTACAACCTATATATACCTGCCATGGGGCCAGCAGGTCATCCCTCAGACCAGGGGATCTTCTCGCTTAGATAGGACATGGAGGAGCACCTCAATACTTGCCCCTGGGACTACAGCTATGTTTCACTGCTGATCAACCTCTTTTCTGATACCCACATTCTTTCTCTAGGTATAGGAATGTATTAGGTTAGAGCCAAGCCTTGCTAGTCTGAGACCAGTCTGCCTCATTAAGGTAGTGTTGCCTATCTTTGCTCCAATCCGGTAGGTGCTGCCTCTGTGGGTATGTGTTCAGAAGATTATGGCATTACAAAGTCTCTAGAAAGGGAGAGAGTTACTAGCTCAGCTGGCAATTTGACCTCTTTAAGAAAAGAGATTAGAGGCTGAGGTCACTTAAATGAGTATCTACAATGTGTTAAAACTCATCTAATTCCCATGGGTGAGCTGTCATCTATCAGAACATACATTTCATCTCTTAACTTTTTGATCTTAAAAAAAGAAAATATCTCTTCCTCTAAGCTCTTTTACCTTAACCAGAGGGAAATCCTGTTTCCGGCAACGAACAATCATCCGGGGCTCCAACAACTGGTACAAACCCTGTATGACATAATCAGATACGATTAGTAGGAAATGCTAACTATAAAATAAAGCAAAGCCAAAACAGAATGTTTTTATGATAGTTCCATCTAGTTTTGAAAAATATCCCTTTATAAATTCCCCCAAAAGATAGCATATACAGTGACAACATGAAATAAGATCTTGATATCACAAACAAGATAAATATACCCAGGGCTCTGGTGGTACAAACAAAATTTATATGGGAGTTTTATCTTATATCAATTAAGTTGAAGTCAAATATTACTGTAATTAGCATGAGTAAAATAAAAATTCATAGCAAAGCAGTAAAGAGTTAAAATGTATATAGCTTTTGGTCTAAACCCTAATATCTAAAGCAAGTATTTTAGTGGTGAAATCATATTAGGGAAGCTAATTTAAAGCTTTAAAAGTTAAAACTAAAGGTTGTAAGCAAATCTGACCCCTGAGTTACAAAGGATTAACAAGACAATTTAAACACAGGGAAGCCTAAAAGTCTGAACCAATCAGAGAAACATTACTGTTCTCTCATGCAGTACACATTTCTATTAGATGAAGAAAAGGACAAAAGGAGAAAAGCTAAAATGAGAAAACAGGACAAACAGAGCTGGCCTCTAATTTATCTTAACTTTGAAAGAATTGTGGCTATAGACTACAGTAGACCTGGCCTATAAGGGTACCTGGAGGACCAGTCCATCCAGCAGCACTTGGTACCTGGTTGTATCTTTTACCACCTTGCCGAGTCTCTGTTTTGCTTCATTTAGTAGGTCCTACAATGAATGGAAAAGAAAAAAGTTATCTACACATCTGGGCAGTTGGCGCAGAACCCATTGTGAGGCTAGTACTGGCTTATGCCCTTGCTTCACATTTTATTGCTGTGTTTTCATTAAACAGTCTCTGAGATCTATGATGAATCACATGCTTTGCTAAGTACACTGATACAAGGAAGCAGGAAGCACCATCATGGCTCCCAGGGAGGTCACACACCAGAAGAACAGCCCAGATTATCAATCAATTCAGAAACCTACACAACTAACATGGATTTACATGATAAAGATTTGCAAAGCAAGTTATTAAGACAGTTATACAAGATGATTCCATTTTTAATTTAAAAAAACTATATGTCTGGATAAAGATCACAGTACCATCAATGAATTATCTACAAATACTCCTTGTTTACCTCTGGGAGGCTGGATTAACAACGATTTTAACATTCTTTATGCTAATTTGTAAGGTAAATTATGATCAATAATGTTACAAATCACTAACATCCCAGTGACAATCTTTGATTCTAAATTTAAACAACTTTCTGATTATAATCCGGCTCCCCATGCAGCTTTTCCAAGGAGATATGTATAAATTATTGCAGTTGGCATGTCAGCTTACCTATCAGTATTTTATAAGTTTGCAAGGGCATTTTCTGTCCACATGAACCTAACAGCCTCTAAGGAGTCTGAAAATATTAAGATTCTAGTGCTGGAAAGCAGGAAACCAAAAGCCGACTATGATGTCAACATCAAGGTCATGTCTATGTGGGTCTTGTCTAGTTAGAAAAATCAGACATTTCTATTTCATCTCTCTTTAAACCACAAGACTAGAAATCTCTATTTCAAGATCAATGAATCAGAATTTAAATGTTTTTCATTTCCCTTAAAAAAAAAACACATAAATTGTGAGATTTAGGGAAGTGATAAAAAGCTATCATTTATCCAACACCTATTTTGTTTTAGGCATTTCCCTAGTCATTCTACCTGGGTCATCTAATGTGATTCTAAGTAAACTTCAGGTATATGTTTTTTTCCCATTTATAGGAAATGGAAGGTTCAAAGAGGCTAAAAAATTTGCCCACCAAACAGCTGATAGTAGTGAAACAGAATTTCAACCCTCAAAGGGATTCCAAAGCTCTTAAACCTGGCAAGCATCTGGACAGGCAAGGAAAAAGGATAGAGAAAAATAACTAACAGCCTGCAACTAAGACCAAATCTGGTAGAAGAAAAGCTTAACTACTTCCTTTTCATTTTCACCCTGGTTCTCTTATTTTTCACCTTCCTTCTATCTTTTGTCAATATCCTTTTCTAGCCACCTGCTTGACAACTTCCCTTCCTTTCATAATTTTTTACTCTGTGGATTAAGCTGGAAATAAAATCTTTTAAAATGGCAAAATCCATTTAAAGCATATGTGTGCTTTACATGTATGGGTAACTCTGTTTCTTCTATAATTTCAGAGTGTTTCATCACCCCTCCATGGGTTTGCCAAACTGTAAATTACTGGATGGCAAGAAGTTAGACTGCAAAGGGCTAAGAAACAAGTATCTCTAGAACTAAAATTATATAAATGTTTATTTTCACAAAACTCTCATTATACATTAGAAAAATTAAGGCTCCAACTGTATACTGATTTCAAACTGCATGCTATTGAATATTTTACATCTGTTCCAAGAGATCAAAACACCAGTAGTTCACACAGCTCAGCTTCTTTAGAGGCCATGAACACTGCCTTTGGTTTCTTATTGCACACTCATTTCTCACTTTTCAAGCCATTATAATCTGGCTTTCTGCCTTTATCAATTCACTGAAACCACTCTGGCAAAAGTCAGAAATGACACCCTGACTGCCAAATCTAAAGATCACCGTGCTCTTCCTACTTTGATTCCTTGAAGCATTAGATGTTACATTAGATTACTATTTTGTTCTTCAGGTTTTCTGTTCCCTTGGCTTTTCCTTATTATCCCGCAATATGACCGCTTTCCCCCATGTTTTCTCAGCAATCTTTTTTTTTTCCTGCATATGACATCTGATGCTCCTCAGTTTGTTTACCTGGCCCGCTTTTCTTCTAATTCTACATATCCACATCCATTGCTCCACCTGGGATCTATGTGCTGTCTGTTTATTTCCCAACCTCTCTCCTAAGCCCAACTCAAAACTGTTCATTTGCATTCCCACAGCAATTCAAACTCCAAGATTTATCATCATCCATCACCTGTTCCTCATCCTGTACTTTCAACCTATCATCCATCTACCCAGTTGCATAACCCTGTAACCCTTAAGTCACTCTTGACTCTTGCTTTCCATTCACTCATCACAACCTGTATGTCACGAAGTCCTATGAGCTCTACATTTTTAGTATCTCTGGAATGAGGCTCTTGCCATTTTGTCATCTTTTTTTGCTATTATGGTGGTTTAGGCCTTTCTACTTCTAGACTTGAAAGTTAAGCAGTACCTCCTGGTTTCCACTCCTTGCTGTCACTAGTTCTCCTTCTCTAACACAAACCTAAGCCTGCAGCAGTATTTCTCAGTGTGTTCCCAGACCACCTACATCAAGATTGCTCTGGGCCACATATTTAAATGCCAATTCCTGACAGCAACATAAAAATCTCTGGAAATGGAGCTGAGAGTCTGCATTTTAACAACATCCTCCGGGTCATTTTTATACCCATTAAGTTTTGAAAATTAGCCAAAGGATAAATTCCTTGTTCTTCAGCAGGCATTCAAGGTTCTTTTACTTGAACCTAAATTTCTCTCTCAGGCCTCATCTCCTACAGCTCTCCATTATATCAGATTGATTCCAATTATAAATGTAAACATGTTCATTCCATACAACCACACCTTCTATATCCTCTCCCTCAAAAATCTGAAAATCACTGTGAATGATGAGATGTTACTAAAATGTAAAACAATTGTGTGAATATTCTGGAGAGTAGAAAAGTTGAAAAGCACTTGTATTGAAAAAGTAAAAAATAAAAATAAATAAATAAAAAAAAAAGATCGGATCCATAGTGTAGCGGTTAGCACGTCTGCTTTATACACAGAAGGTCCTGGGTTCATGCCCCAGTAGAGCCACAGTCCATGGTCTACAGCCACACCACCCTGAACAAGTCCAATGTTTGATTTTGGAAGCTAAGCAGGGTTGGGCCTGGTTAGTACTTCGATGGGAGACCACCTAGGAAGACCAGGTGCTGTAGGTATAAATAATGATAATACATAATTAAAAAAAGAAAAAAATCCATATTTTTGTTGTTTTTTAAAAACACAACTCATACTCAACCAGCTAGGATATTAAGTTCCATGAAGGACTTGATTTTATTACACCCCTACTATTTAGAATCATGCTTTTCATTTAGTAAGCATTTAAATATTTGATAAATAAATGACTGATTTGAATTTTAGGTATCAAGTTTTTTTATTCATGACACCTAATATTTCCTTCTTAAAGCCAAACTAGTAATTCTTTCTATATTTAAAAAGACTTAAAGCATTTTCCAAAAACATATCCAACAAAAAAAATTTAATTTTTTAAAAGTTAGAAAAAATAAATATAAAAAATAGGTGAAAAGTATCAAAGAAAAATAAAAACAATAAAAAATTAAAAGTGAGGTCAGATCTACTAAAGCGCTGGGTTATTTACATCTGGTTACATCTGGTGCACTGGTATGCCATCAGAGACTATATCATCAAAAGTGTTTCTATAGTATATCAGGTGATCTTTCTCAGGATCTTTTCCATTTTTAATATCATTACTCTTCAAAAAGGCAGCATAATTGGTCAATTTTATAACATTTAACAGTATGTGTTATAATCTTTGGTACTCATATTTAGGAATGCTGCTGAGACATTTAAGCTATATGCCTCTAAACTCTTAAACTGTATAATTAATAGCATCTATGCAGTAGCTGTCAGTTATTTTTTTCTCTGGGCATTAATATCGAAAGCAGCAACTTTTGGTCAAGGGGCTTTCTCAGCATTGGCACCAATAGGCTGGGAGACTATTTTAATCCCCCAGGCTTATTATGAGAAGAGTTACCACCTGAGGAGATGGTGTGGGAAAGGAGCTCACATTTCCTAAATACTATATGTTTGTGTTAAGCTAGAGGATTTAAATGTGTTCTCTCATTTAATCCTCATAAGAACCCTCTGAACTATCATAATATACTAAACAGGAAATTGAGGGTCAAAAATAATCATTTACTCAAATTAACATGGCAGAGTTGAAATTTAAACTGAAAACTGACTCTTAAACTCAAGTTCTTCCACAAAAAAACTACATTCCTTAAGCTTATAATATTTTTCCAAGAGCGGCTTATAAATTAGGTCAATCAATTCAGGATGCTAAAGAAATCTGAATCCCCTGGAAGGAAATCACCTACTGATTACTGAAATTCAACATTTAAATGAAGATACTAGGTAACAGTTGTCCTGAGCTTTTCACATTTCCACAAAAGCTCTAGTCCTTTTGTATTTTATACAGAATAAACTATTCTCATGTGGCAAGGCAAATCAGCAACAGATTTCCTATTTTTCCACATTCCTAAAACTTAAAGCACTAAAATTTGAAGTATTATGGGAATTATACTTCTGAATGTCAGTCCCTCACAACATTCTGATAGACATTTCCAGCTGGAGATTTCTTGGCCCCTTAAAGGATGTCCAAAACTGAGCTGGTTATTTTTCTTAATACAGCTTTTTCTTCTACTTTCCCATTTTTGTTAATGGAACCATCATTTTCCTCATTAGCCAGGTCTGAAGTTCAGTATTTAACACTGAACTTGGAAGATCAATAGTCAATGTCTGAAATGTCTTCCTATAAAATGTGTCAACACTGTGACACCATGTCAGATTCATCTAAGAACTGACATTTTACAATATTAGTTTGTTTCTTTAATGATATAAGAAAATGGTATACTTTCCAATTATTCACGTTTTATGGCTTTTTCAGAGAGGTCTTTTATTCACTTACATTTATTCCCAATAATTTAATAATTTTTGTAGCTATTATAAAGAGATCTTTTTACTTGATTTGCTAATTGGTTATTGTTGGCATACAGAAAACTAGTAACTTCTGTATGTTCTCTTTGTAGCCAGTCACCTTTTGAACTAATTACTAGTTCTTATTGGTTTTTTTTGGATGTTATTTTCTGAGTAGAGATCATATCTCCAAAAATGGTAATATTTCTTCCTCTTTTTTCTCCATTTTATAAGGAATCCAAGGCCTCTGCAACAATGAATAACAGTGAAAGCAG
>NW_006443138.1:31311201-31314020 GCF_000325575.1 Pteropus alecto
ACCTCTGAGCTTTCTCAAGTAGACAGTATGTTTCTGTAGGTTTCTGCTGTCTTCCTAGGATGACAATACTACCCAGTTTTGTGTCTAACCTCTTCTCTATTAAATTTAGCCTACACTCATACATGAACCTTATTTATGATAATCCCCATAAAATAAAACAAAAACTTTGCTGGCTTTCTATTGAAAATAGGTGAAAACTCTTTGGCCTGCACTCACGGCCCCTTTGTTAACTTCAGCCAACCATTCTAGCCTCTGTACTGCCTATCACTCTTATATACTGTATATAATCCACCCATGGTTTTCTGTAAGATCCAAGAGAATCTATGAGCTGTTAAATCAGAGGGTCCTTGGAGACAGAGCACATACCTTAATCATTTTTATATTATAATACCTAGCATAATGATTTGCTGACCAAATGTTCTCTCTCTAAAAATCATTAACTCCTTAATTAGCTAATATTAACTAGTAAATTCTCGAAAATAGGCAAATAAACAAATATTTTATAATTTTGTAATAGGGGCTAATTACTCACTGTAATAAGGTCATCTCTCGCTCTGAGGACTTTAAGCCTGGCTTGATTCATCAAATTGGACATCTTACTGCAAACAGAATAAAAAAATAGTGTATCAGTAAGCACAGAAAACTACAAATACTTCTCTTTGTACATACCACAAAGAGAACTCCACTGAAATATATTTAGTAGTTCCTACCTATTTTCAAAGACAAGGAAATATTTATTAAGTGCCTACCAAGTGCCAAGCAATTTCATATCAGTTATTTCAATTTAATCTTTCAATAATTCTGTGAGGCTTCTATTTTCACAAATGAGGAAAGAGAAGTTAAGCAACTTGCCCAAAATCAGATAAGTAAGTCATCCATTTTAAAACTTGAACCCATATTTGCTTGACTCCAAAGTACCTGCTGTCCTCTTGAACGATTGACTTGTAAAGATTCCAGGATCTACTTACATTTTCTTCTGCTGCTCTATCTGCTTTTCTTTCTTCTCATAGTATTCCATAATTTTCAGTCTTTGAGTTTGCACAAGACGACCTTTCTCAATGTTGAACTCTTCTTCTGCCTACCAGAGAATTAATTAATTCATGACATCTGATTTTAACAGTTTTATTTTAAGCAGCTAGTGACCACAGGTACTTTCTTATAATCACCTTATTCCTTATCTAAAACAGGAAATTTATTATGACTCGTCTTCAAAGATTACTTAAAATTTGATCCAGGATAATAGTACCCTGCAATAAAGTTACAAAGGATTTAATCAGGTAAAATAGTCTATGTCTGAAAAAAATTATTATGTATTCTAAATTGAATCCATTTGTTTACTAGAGGCTTAATGAAAAGAACACAGAATTTGGAGTTTAGAAAATCTGGGTTACTGCTGAAAGAACAATGTGATATTCTGTGTATAAACAATGTGCAACTAGAAATATCTATACAATTTCTAAATACTGACTATCATCTTTGTAACAACAGGAGCTTTAATTTTATACCTTATATACTTCCAAGCTATATATTTTTTTGCAAAATCACAAATTAATAAAAAAAAACCAAAATACTGTACCCTCCCCTAACCAACTATTGCAGTTAGCCATAGATGCTAATGTCTGAATGCTGGATTCCATGAAAAAAATTAATCTACTGTCTTTATTTCATTTTTTACTTTTAATATGTTTCACTATTTTATTTTGGAAAATTTTAGACTTACAGAAAAGTTGCAAAAATATTAGACTGTATCTCCACCCGTTTTTAAATATCTTATCTTACACACAATTTGTCAAAACTAAGAAATTAACACTGATATATTACAATTAACAAAAACTCCTACATTATTGTTTCCCTTATTACTACTTTATCTTTTTCTGTTTCAAAATGTTATCCAGGTTACATTTTATTTAGGTATTGTGTTTCCTCAAATTTCCTCTGAACTGTGACAGTTTCTTCAGTCTTTCCTTGTTTTTCATGACCTAGATAGTTCTGAAGAGTACTGATATTCTGTAGAATGTCCCTTAATTTGTGTTTGTCAGATTTTTTTTTAATAATTAGGCTGGTAATACGGGTTTTGAGGAAGCATACCACAGAGATGGTGTCCTCATCCTGCATATTTAGGGGTAACCTCATGAATTATCCACATCACTGGTGATATTAACCTTGAACACTTGGTTAAGTTCTATTTATGCACTGTAAAGCTAGTATTTTTACCTTTTCCTTTTTTTTTACTTTTATTAACATTTATTTGATGAATCTACTCCTGGACCGTAAGTTTTTGTTTCTTCAGTTTCTCCTGGGACATCTTTTCCTTCTGTGCAAGCTCCTCTTCTGGCTCAGGAACACTCTGTTTCAGTGAGGACCGTCTCAGTGTGGCGGGGGGCCGCTCATGTAGGGTTCATCCGCCCATGAGCTCTGAGCTCTGTACGTTCTTCACTGCATCCTGGGAGTCTTGTACCCCTGTGTGTGCTAATGACCAAAGAGTCTGCATCTAAACCCTTTAGTTCAGCATCACTCTCTGCATTAAGCACGTGCAGCGAAAATTCAAAACTCTCTTTGGGCCACTGACTCTGCATCCAGCCCCACTGTTGGGCCTGGGCACACCTACCAACTCTGCCATTGTAACAATGGAATGGCACACACTGTGAAGTGACACCTTTCTAATGCTTGGTGGCTTTTCGGATATGCATACCCTTGATGGCCTGGGCAGTTTCACAAATGTTCTTAAAGTGAACAGAAAGATTTGAACCTCTTGATTTCCATGATTTTGTGGGATTTTCTGGGTCAAGTGACTAGGGAACCATTTTCAGAGGTCGCCT
>NW_006443138.1:31314037-31329942 GCF_000325575.1 Pteropus alecto
AGAGCGTCCTTCCATATTCTATTCTTTGGAAGTTGGTTACTAGGTTCAGCCCACACTCTGGTGAGGATAGTGGTTAGGGAGATTTAAGCTCCAAGTTCTTGATGGGGGGCGTTATCTACATAAATTATTTGGAATTATTCTTTAAGGAAGATGTGTATGTGTCTCTTTCCCATCCTCCATCCCTCATCCATTACTTTTCTACTCTCTACCATAAAATTGCAGGACACTTACTGGCAATCAGAATGTTTAGAAAGGAAAATTTATACTTAATGTTAAAGATAAGAGATATTCTTATTAGTACTATGCAAGTATTGCTAAACAATTTTTCTAATTACTATTTAGCAAAGCAAAACATGAAACCTTGATGACTTCTTAAACTTAGAAAATGGAATCTTACTTTTGCGTCTATTTCTTCTGCTTTTTCATTGGCTTCTTGTTCAATAAAAGCCATCATATGCTTAATCTATAAGGAAAAATAAAACATTTTTTTAATGTAACAAGAGAAGAAAATATATCTTTCCGGATTCAGTCAATAATCAACCATTTATTGAATGCATTTTATGTGCCAGGCCTTGTATACAAGAATATATTAGATAGTTTCTGTCTTTGAGTAACCTACAATCTGAAATTTGCCCTGACAAATGAACCAGAAGCAATATTCAATAATGCGGGTAAACAGGACATTATCCTACTCTCAAGGAACTTGGGGTCTATGGGAAAGAAAGGATTGACTATATATTCTCATCTACTTCATACCCCTTTCAGCCAGCAACTCTGTCTTCTCCAACTAAAAGATACCAATGAACTATCTTTACTCCTTCAACTTTCTTACCTCCTACTTTCCACACACTTCAATCTAACTTCTATCCTTCCACTCCACTATAATTACTCTCATAAAATGACAACAATCTCCTTGCCCTTAAATCTTGGCCTATCTTAATCTTTCAACATTTCTTGATATGTTGACCAACCCTCCTGTCTTGGACAATCACTTCCCTTTGCTTCCATGACATTTTTGTTCTTCTCAGTCTCCTTTAGGGCCATACTTTTCTTCTTTTGCCTCCCAGACAGCATTTTTGGATATACTATACTCACTGTAACCTAAATTCAACACGTTAAATAATAAACTGCTAATCACTCTTCTACCCATCTCCCACTTTGATCTGTCTTGAAGGTTAGTATCAACACACAACTTTGACTCTTCCTTCTAATCATCAAGTCCTATCGATTCTCTCTTTTAATAGTTAATTTGTGCGCCTTTCCATCTTCAGCCACTACCCCAGTCCTTGCTATCACCTCAGCTGAATTATTGCAACAGCTTCCAAATTTGTCTTCCTCTCTTGTTACCTCTCTAATCAACTCCACACTGCAACCAGGAAGATACTTTAAAAATGCCTCTTATTATGTATTACACTTTCCACTCTTATGATAAAGTGCAGACTTTAGAAGGTAATCTGGTTATTGCTTATTTTTCCAGCAACCTGTAACATAACTTTCACCACTTGCCACTCTTCAGACTCGTAGCTCCAGTAATACAGTAGTCCCCCCTTATCTGCAATTTCATTTTCCCCAGTTCCAGTTAACCCGTGGTCCAAAATTATTATATGGGAAGTTCCAGAAGTAAATAATTTATAAGTTTTAAATGTGCGCCATGATGAAATCTCACACCATTCTTCTCTCTACCCCACCCAGGACATGAACTATCCCTTAATCCAGGGTACCCTCACTGTTAGTCACTTAGTAGCAGTCTTGGTTATCACTGTCATGGTATTGTGGTGTTTGAGTTCACATAACCCCCCTTTTACTTAACATGGTCCCCAAGTGCAAGAGTAGTGATGCCAAAAGATATGCCAAGAGAAGTCATAAAGTGCTTCCTTTAAGTGAAAAGGTAACTTAATAAGGCATTTTATCATCTCACATTGTCACAAGTGAGTATTGTACATTTTGAGAGAGACCACATTCACATTTTTATTATAGCATAGTTATAATTGTTCTACTTTATTAGTTACTGTTAATCTCTTACTGTGCCTAATTTATAAATTAAGCTTTATCATAGGTAAATGTGGAGCAGGCTGCAAGCTGACAAGGTCCTTGCAATATGTGAGGTCAACCAAGGGTTGTCTCACCTCTAGGAACCCTCCTAAGAATGGGGAAAATCTATGAAAATGCAAATGATTACAGTAGGATGTGTATGTTGGGTGGGGATAATCTTATTTTAGCCAGCAAATGCATGCTCTTGTATAAATAAAATCGCTCTCTACTCCATCATCTGTAGATAGTGGGCCTCCCGATCACAGCTGTCTTCTTTCTTTTCTCAATCTCCCACAGATCCCACTCAGGATTATTTTCCAGGTCCGTGCTGGACGTGGCAGGATCTACCACCACTTGCAGGACGCAGCAGGTAAAGAAAAAAACATAGTACATGTAAAATTCAGTACTATCTGCAGTTTCAGGCATCCACTGGGGGTGTCAGAACACACCCCCTGCAGATAAGAGGGAGAAGGTCTTACCATACTATATTTCAGTTCCTTGAGTTCACCATTCTTTTTTACTTTCAAGATTTCAAACACACTGTTCCTTCCACTTGGAAGACTCGTCCTCCCCCTCTTAACCTAGTTAACTTCTCAAGCCTTAGCTTGCTTAACTGTCACCTCCTTTGGAAAATCTTTCCTGAACGTCCCACCTATGTGCACTAAGAGCACTCTGTACTTCCTCTACCTAAACACATTCATAATTGCTTGTTTACTTGTCTCTATCTTGAACTAAAATATAAGGTTTGGAACTTGTTAAAAGATTTTAGATCTCTGGCTACAATTAAAGAACAAAGTCCACCAAATTCTTTTGAATGGAGCTTGGGGTGATTGATCCAATTTATACTCTCAAAGGAAGTACTGTCTCTAGCAGGAGATGTAAAATATACCCAAGTGAATATACAAGCAACACGGCTAATCATACTCACTGGTAGTTTCATTTCATAGCTCTATCTGAAAAAAATGAATTAAAAAAAAGCAGCTGATAAAAAAAAATGAATGTAGGACTTCTGGATTATTAATTCATTTTCTTTATTAATTCTACCACTTAAAGGTAAGCTCCATGAGTACTGCGATCTCGTCTTTATACCACTATAACCCCAGAGCACGGACCAACCACCATAGTAGGTGCTTAATAAATATTTGTGCATGGATGAGAATCTGTTGGGAGTTTTAAGCCTTCTAAAGTATCCCAAATACTTTTTAGAGTTTAACAATCTGGAAACATAGTCCAGATTCTCCAAGTAACACAAAGATATCACATAAGGTACACATAAGTACAAAGTGAGTTAAGATCTGTTTCACGAGAATGTAAATATAATTAACAGTACACTTAAAAATGGTTAAGAGGGTAAATTTTGTTGTTTTATTAATTATGATAATCAGAGCCTATTTTATAAGTAACACAATATGTATAAAATCTCCAGTCTTGAAATGTTTGGAGCATCTAATCCAGAGTTACATGTAAGAAAATCACTGTGACCTTGTGAAAAAGATTAGCCCCCTGTACATTTGTGTATGTGTGTTCGTGGTAAAGAATGATATCTCCACAAGTTCAGTTTGAAGCCTGACTGAACTCAGCCTGGAATTTTAAAAGTAGTTTAACTAAACACAGTAATCAAGACAGGTATTTATAAATACTACAAGGCACATTTGGCCTCTATGGGTGAACTGTAATTCAAACCTGTATTATATGCTACCAGTTTTGACAGCCTAGAGCAAAGTGCATTATTTTAACCCAGGTCAGAGAAGCCTGTTTACAGTCAACACGATCATATTCTGTTTAGAGTTCCAACAACAGTCAATTCCTTAAGGATATTTAACTCCACTCCTGCGGTAGAAAAACCCGGACTTAAAAATATACTTTTTCTCTTCCTGCTAACCCAGTAATTTAAGTTTTTTGAAAAGCTGATGAAATAAATGACCATACTTCCCAGACAAAATTACAAATATATACATGTATTTTATTACAATGGGGAAGAAGTCAGAGAACTTAGGGCTTATTAAGCGCCTACTCCATGCTTGGTCATTGGCCTATTCATAGCTGAAAATACAGAGAATGAAACACACTGCCTTCCTAGAGCTTCCATATGTAGTATGCAGGGGTATAGACAACAGGTAAGATTTCTTCATTCTTTCAATTTTACAGAAGGAAAATGGTTTTGGTCTAGATTCCAAGAAAATAAACTGCTTTATCTTTATATTTTTTCCAGAGAAGCCTTATTCTTCAATATATTATAACAAGGGGGAAGGATGAAGGAACAAGATAAAGAAGAGAATTAGTACTAATGACTGAACACTACAGTATGTGGAGGGCTTTGTATACTTTTCCACTGCATCAATTTTTCCTACAGTAAATATTAGAAGCAGCAGTGATAAATGTTCAAAAAGCCCACTGTTTTGTAAGAATATTGCAATATTTCTTAAATTTCTCCATAGATACTATTTTTTGTTACTTTTTTTTAGCTAGTGATTAGCGCGAACCATTTAAGAAGAAACACTACTCTTCTTAGTGCATATTAAGAATAAAATGCAAAGATATTTTCAAGGAAATGGAAACATCCAAGGAAAAAAACATCGTATTGCTCATCTAAGAAGATTCATAAGCCAGTGAGTGTGCTTTAGTTGGAGAATTTTCCTGGTAATTCAAATAGAAGTAGCCTTAGTTCTCTATATTATGCAGAGATTAAACTGCAGCCTTAAGCTTCCTTCTCTGAAAAATCAAGTGGCAATATGACTACTAAATGCAAGGGCTGTGATCTCAGAATATCTATTGGCAAGACAAATGAAAACCACTTTTTCCCATGTCATAGGAATTTCAATGCCACAATATTCTCCTGAGATATTTTTGCATTATGACATTCCTAATGCCTACAAATATGAAGGTATAGCTCATTTTTAAAAACTAATTTCCCAGGACTGATTATACTCTCGCAAAATTGATGTGCGTTCACAATTGTCCTAACAATTTTTCCCATAAATCTTGACTCTACTTTGTGCCAAACACTGTTAGGGACTGGGGCTCATAAACGTAAGAAAAACAGTTCTACGTTTGGCCAATATTAATGTACAGACTAGTGGGAGACCAACCATACAATTTATTTGATAGATGAGATTCGTTTAAGATGAAGATGAACAGTTCATAAATTCTCTCCTCTAAGTACTCTTTCCTTTCGCATACTGTGAACCCTTCCCTCAGGGTAAAAATCAAATGAAGAGGATATTTTCAATCCTTGTTTTCAACGCTCCGCTCTACCAAGCACAGCAAGTACCCAGGGAAAATACAGACAATGTGGGAGCCAAAGAGCTAGGGGGTTAAAAGAGGCGGCGCGCAAGACTCGAGAAGTCACATGAGCTACGGAGCTAATTCCGAGTCAACGAGACACCCTCCCGCAGACAGACTACCAGGACCCGAGGACTTGGAGCAAGGCATCCAGGGCTGCTCAAGGCCCGCGCCCTCCTTGAGCCAGGTTCTAGCCCATCACCCCGGGACAGACGGCGCGGCTTCGCAAGACTCAACCCCAACCCCCTCACCTGCTTTTGCACGTCAGCATCGCTGAGGGCCATGGCGAAAGCGATGCTAGGCCAGTGGGCAACTAGCTTGAGTTTAAGATTGAAGACAGTGGAAGGAAAAGGTAAAGAAAAGAAGGCGTAGGTTCCGCCTTTCTTTCCTTTATAACCCCAGATTCCAGTTCCTGCCAGGTGACCGCGCAGCCCAGACGTGAGTCTTCTCAGCCAGTGGGAAGAAAGCAGACCCCAGGAAGTCCCGCCCCCCGCCCAGCCCGCCCTTTTCCTGGCTGGGCTCGTGCGCCTGCGCGAGTGGCACCGCCTTGTTCTTTTACTTCGCTGTCTCGTGATTTTTGTGCGCAGTTTTCTTCCACAGCTTTCTTTTCGGTGAAAAAGAGGGAAGTTCTTGAGTTCTGGCGTCTGAAATTAGTGGAGCTATGTGGATTTCTCCAGCCTTATGGCCTTTGCAATTTTTTAAAAAAACTTCAATGTTTTATTTTTACAGAACCAGAATTTAGTATTTTACTTTCGTAGTCTTAATGAAGCAAACTCAATATTTTACTTATTAATAGATTTTTAAAGTTTTGGATTGACAGAAAAATTAAGAGAGCAGAGAGTTCTCATTTACCTTTCTCTCACAGTTTCCTCTTATTAACATGTTAGTGTGATACATTTGTTACAGTTAATTAACCAATATTGATGTATTAACAGTGTCCATAATATATTTGTATTTCCTTAGTTTTAACCTGTTGCAGGAAGCAAAACCTGACAAGAATTTAGAGGCTCAGACAACTTTGTTAGAGGAAGGAGAATTTATTAGGCTGGCTCATGAGGCTTAACAGCCCTAAAGCACGAGCTCGCTTTGGTTAGAATTATTACAGTGTGTCTACCTCTGTAGTGTCTATGGAAGAGGTGCGTGATTCCTTTGAGGTTTCATGTGTGCCTTATGACTTAGGATGGGGAGGAGGAGCTTCCGGTGGGGGAGGTGCTACAAGGGAGAAGGAATTTTAAGACCACTGGTTTTATAGGTCGTTTGTTTTGCGACCTTGGCGTTATCAGCACTGTTATAAGATTCTCGAACAGAGAGACGGGACATTGAGGCTATAAGTAGGAAGCAACAATTTTTGTTCTTTGGTGGGGGGGTGGGGTATGGTAATGACTATTTTCCAAGCTTATATATATATATTTTTTTTTTTTTTTAACATTTTTTTATTTTCCTCCTTCCCCTTCCCATCTGGTAACCACTGGTCATTGTCCATGTCCATGAGTCTCTGTTTGTCCTGTTCATTTGTTTCTGGAAGCAACACTTATTAATGCCAGCACCTGCTCAGTGGAGTCCTATCCAAAGGCTGAGCCCTGATTGAAACATAACAAGCAGTTTTATACAGTCTTGTTATTCCTACACAGCTACAGAGATAAGGAAGGACATTAGTTGGTTGGCAAGCCATGAATCAACAGATGTGAGCTGGAGAGTCCTTGAGGTGGGGAAGTCAGCAATGGGGGAAAACATGGTAGCTAGAGAGTCCTGGAGGGGTGGGGGAGAGGGCAGTTAGGAATGGACTTTGGCTGAGTTGGTCATTTCTGCAAGCCCTTTCCTTTGCATTTTTTAGATGCCTCCTTTCCTCTCTTAAACCCAATGCCCTTTTTCTGTTCCAGGATCCCATCCAGGATTCTACATTTCATTTAATTGTCATGTGGCCTAAGTTTCTTCTTGACTGTGGCAATTTCTCAACCTTTCCTTGTACTTGATGACCTTGCAGTTTCGAGGGGTACTGGTTAGGTTTGTTGTAGGATGCACCTCTATTGGAATTTTTCTCATGACTGATGGGGAGTTATGGGTATTGAATAAGATTACAGAGGTAATGTGCCATTTTCATTATGTGATATCAAGGGTTCATGCTGTCAGCATTTTTGACTATTGATGTTGACCTTGATCACACAGCTGAACGAGTGTTTGTCAGGTTTCTCCACTGTAAAGTTACTCTCTCCCACCTTTTTATATATTGTACTCTTTGGGAGTAAATACTATGTGCAGCTCATACTTAAGATGTGAGGAGTTATGTACCACCTCCTTTAGGGTAGAGTATCTACAAAATCTATTTGGAACTTTTCTGAATGGGTCGCTGCATTTTTTCAGCATCATTCCCAGGACCTACTTAGAATTATTTGGAAAATTAGGGCAGAAATTCTTCCAGACTTGTTTGCTTCAAGCCCCAATTTTTTTTCCCCCCAACTATAAAGGCAAAGACTTTGGAAAACTTTATTTTTAGGGTAGACTACTAGTAGTAAAATTATGCATCAAAGGGTTCACACATTCTTAATAATACCTTTTTTTGAAGAAATTTCAAATATAGTAAGAATAGTATACAATGAACTCCCTCACTTAGACATACCAATTATTATTAATATTTTACTATATTTGCTTTATCACTTTCCATGCTCAGACAATCCCTGACTTAACAATGGTTCGACTAAAGATTTTCATTGTAAAATAATGCAAAAGCAAGATGCATTCAGTAGAAATCCTACTTTGAATTTTGATCTTTTCCCAGGCCAGCGATATGCAAGATGCAGTATGATACTCTTCTGATGTTGGGCAATGATAGAGAGCTACAGCCCCCAGTCAGTCAAGAGTAAATAATCAATACGGTGTACTGTGTTGCACACTTTTGGATATTGTTTTGTGGTTTTGCATCCCATGATGTCTACAAAATGCCCATTTGTGTCTCTAGTCCCCAGTGAGAAGAAGACTGCAATTACTCTTGCCCAACTATAGGCTAATGTGAGTGTTCTGAGCATGTCTAAGGTAGGCTAGGCTAAGCTATGATGTTTGGTAGGTTAGATGTAGTAAATGCATTTTCAACTCACAATATTTTCAACTTAGGTTTATCAGGACATAATCCATCATTAAGCTGAGGAGCATCTGTGTATGTGTGTGTGTGTGTGTGTATAATTCATGACTAAATAGTTCAGCGTGTGTTTCATAAGAACAGGGGTGTACATTGATCAAATTCAGAAAATTTAACAATCCCATACTCAAATTTTGCCATACGTCCCACAGTATCCCTTGTAGCAATTTTTTTTGATCCAAGATCCAATCCAAGATCACCTATTGTATTAATTATCATGTTTTTTTAATCTTTAAAATCGAATGGTTAGCACCTCAGACTTTGTCTTTTCCTAATAGTGACATTTTTGAAGAGCGCCAGAAATTTGAAGAAGCAGTTGTAGAAAATCCCTCAATTTGGTTTTGTCTGATGATTTCCTCATAATTTGATTCAGGTTATGCATTACAGAAATTACAGAAATGCTATACATGTGATATTGTGTCCTCAGTGCATCACACCAGAAAGCACATGTCAGTTTGTCCTTTTAATGGCAATGGTACATATTTTAAACAAAAATTTTTTAACATCTATAGCACCTGGTATTCTTAGGTGGTCTATCCAAGTACTAACCAGGCCCGAGACTGCTTAGCTTCCAAGATCAGATGAGATCGGGCACGTGCAGGGTGGCATGGCTACAGACAATGGTACATGTTTTTAAGGCTACCAAATTGTTTTCCAGCTGTACTAGTATATGGTTCTTTGTAGTGTATGGGTGCACATATTTGAGAAAAATGTTACTGTTTCATAAGAGAAGGATTCAGCCACTAATAAGGCAACAGAAATCTACATAATTGACCTTATCTGGATCAGTATGCTAATGAACTGAGCTAAACCAGATGATAGGCTTGTTTCTCTCATCTAGTTAGGTTTTGCATTAATGTCATTCTTCACCATCCCAGACACAGATTTTCAGGATTATGCCTCCCTATAACATCCATAGGTCAAGATGAGGTAATATTCACTCATTTGGATTACAATCCCTCCTCCTATTTATTTTTACAATTTTCTGCAAAATAATGGGTTGGGGAATGAGAGTAGCAATCTAATGCCATATATCTAATTATTTATGAAATTAATGTTTGGAACAGAGGTTGCACTGTTCAGGTCATGATCATTTTGTTTTTTGGGAAAGAGTGTGCTGATTTTTGTGATTTATTATAATTTCGAGATATTAAAAAATATAGAAACGTACTAAAAATGAAAAATAAGGAGTCCTATGGAAAGTAACCTCACATGGTGATCGGTTCATAAATTCCTCACTAGGCAGGTCATGGTGGGTAGTCAGTTCCAGGCATATGACTTCTTTAATAAACGCTTACCTTTTCCTGAAGCAAGCCTCTGTCCATTGTTTCTGTGGATCTCAGTTAATATACCTTTAAAATAAACTGTAACCGCCCTCAAGCAAATAATCTTGTTAACCTTTCTGTAATCAAACCCCATTGTGCTTTCTCCCACCATCATGTAATCTTCCTTCCATTACTTCCTTAATTGCAAATATATAAAAGAAGCTACCAAACTAATTCTCCAGAGCATTTGAGACTTTGCGTCCCAGAATGTCAGTTTGGCTCAAATAAACTTATAAAAATTCTCTACAGGTTTAGATATTTCTTATGTTGACAGAACAAAGAAAATTTCAAACATTCATGTAATTATGTACCACCACCCTAAATTGACAATTAACATTTGTTACATTAACCTTAAGACTTAATTTTTAAAATAAAATAAATAGTCTTACAGATATAGTTAACATCCCCTTTTGTGCAGCTTTCCCTTCCCCATGTTAATGGTCTTTACAACTAGTTTCTGCAGTATTTTGCTGATTCACTAAGGAACAGGCCAGATCCTATCTGGTAAGAATGTGGTAAGCTTCACAGAGACTGTCTCTGGAGTGAAAAAGTTATTATTAGTACATGCAAAGATTAACTAGTTAGGAGTTTTCCAAATCTAATTTCCTCCTGTACTAGCTTAGGTCTTGTGGAAAAGCTTTATTATAAGTTTTTCAGGTGAATTGCAAAATCCCCCTCCTAAATAAACCTATTTAGATATGGCTTCACCAAAGTCACTGACCTAAATTACTATCAGATTAGTCATAAAGAGATAGTTTGCTAGCTCTTTGTCTCACCTGCTCCCAAGCTGAGGCTTCATTCAGTCTATGGTGTATTTGAAATTGAGTCAATAGAATAGATAAACTAACTCTTGAGTTTGCTTGCTGGGGAGGACACAGAGAGAGAGTGGAGGTAAATGTAAATCATCTTTGTCTTTGAATGTTGAGGAATTAATTTTATTTTATTTTTTTCATTTTTTCCCCCGGTTTTATTGAAATATAATAGACAATTAGTTGCTCGTATTTACATTGTACAATTCAATGACTTTTTTTAAAATTATAGTTGGCGTACAATATTAGTTTCAGGTGTACAGCATAGTTATTAGAGATCTATATAACTCACAAAGTGATCACCCCACTAAATCTACTACTCCTATTCTCCCTTACATATTTACTACATTATTAACTATTTTCCTTATGCTATACTGTATCTCCATGTCAATTTTATAACTATCTACTTTACTTCTTAATCCCTTTACCCTTTTTCACTGTCCCTCCCATCTAGTAGCCCTCAAAATATTCTCTGTATCTGAGTTTATTTTCATTGTTGTTGTTTATTTTGTTCTTTAGCTTCCACATGTATCACGGATATTTGTCTTTCTCTGTCTGACTTATTTCATTCAGTGCAATACCCTCTAGGTCCATCAAGGCAATATCTTTTTCCATACCCTTACTTTTAGTCTGTGTGTCTTTTAATCTGAAGTGATCTCTTGTAGGCAGCCTACATAGGGGTCTTGTTTTCTTATTCATTCAGCCACTCTATCGTTTGATTGGAGCACTTAAGTCTTTTCCATTTGAGGTACTTGTTGATAGAAATGTAGTTATTACCACTCTTTACCCCTGTTTTTGATACATGTTTTTTCTTCTTAAAAAAGTCCCTCCAACATTTCCTGTAATACTGGCTTGGTGTTGATAAATTCCTTTAGCTTATTTTTGTCTGAGAAGCTCTTTATCTGTCCTTTGACTCTAAATGATAGCTTTGCTGGATAAAGTATTGTTGTTTATAGATCCTGGGTTTTCAACACTTTGAATATTTTGTGCAGAGCCCTTCTGTCCTGCATTGCTTCTTTTGAGAAATCAGCTGCCAGTCTTATGGGTCTTCCATTGGAGGTAACTAACTGCTTTACTCTTACTGCTTTTAAGATTTGCTTTGTATTTAACCTTGGATATTTTAATTATAATGTGTCTTGGTGGGGGACTCTCTGAGCTTCCTTGGGTTGTATGTCTATTTCCTTCACTAGGTTAGGGAAGATTTCCATCTTAATTTCTTCAAACAGCTCTTCAACTTTTCCTTCAAGTACCCCTGTGACATGGATATTTTTACATTTAATAGCGTACCATAGACTCCTTATATTATTATTATAGTCTTGGCTTCTTTTTTCTTGTCATTCTTATTGTCCTTGGCTTTCCCATCCTCTGTATTGGTGGTTCGATCCTCTTTAATAACTCTAACATACTCTTCATCTCAGATAATGTGTTCTTCATTTCTGACTGATTCCCTTTTATAATTTCCATTTCCATTTTTATGTTTTTTTTTTAATCTCTTTAAGTTCTCACTGAATTCATCTACACTTCCCCTAAGTTCACTGAGCATCTTTATAACCAGTATTTTGAACTTTGCATCTGTTGGATTGCTTGACTCCATTATTCCTGGATCTCTGTTCTGTTCTCTCATATGATTTCTGCTTCATCTTCCCATTTTGGCTGCCTTTCTTTGTCTGTTTCTATGTAGTAAGCAAAGCTCCTAAGTCTCCCGGTCTTTTTAGCGTGGCTTTGTGTAGAAGGTGTCCAGTGGCACAGTTGTGAGAGGGGTTCAGCTGCAGGCCAAGTTTAACCCCAGCTTGTGCCGCTCCGGGGCCATCCATTAAGATTCAGCAAGCAATCCACAGATGCTGTGCTTATAGTTGCCTCAAGAAACCATGCCAGAAAATGAGGCCAGCTGCCACAAGTGTGAGTCTTAGAGCTGCTCAGCAAGGAACACCCGACTCACTGAGGACACAGCTGGATGTGGCTTGGTTGGGGCTGTGAGTTGGGGAGGGTGGAGTTTCAGGGACTCCTCTGGGCAGAATGACCTCTGTTATTAGCAATGGCGGTGCTAGGTCCAAACGCTGGGAGCGGGGAGGGCTCAACAGAGGAACAATGGATACCACCAGCACTTCTACCCACGAGAGAGCCTCGCCTCCAGCCCTTGCTCTGACAACTCAGTGTCCCCCCGTGCAGCTGACCCAGTGCTGGTGCTCAGAACGAGCAGGTCCATCACCATGAAAGTATGCTCACAGACACCACCACTTTAGGAGGCCACTGCTTAGCCTCTTTCCCACTCAGCCGCTTGGGACAGCCTCACGTCTTCGCCTCCTCCTACCTTCTACTGTTGCAGGTAGATTAATTATTTCTCTTCCTCTCTAGTTGTAGTGCTTCTGTTCATCTAGATCCCAGGCAATTTTGATGGCTATTTGCTCTGTATCTTGTCACAACTTTGATTTGGTTGCAAGAGGGATGAATAAAGCCTCTGTCATCCAAGCCATTTTTTCCCCATCCCCGAGGAATTAATTTTAAAGAGAAAAAAATAAATGGTAGCAGAATGTAGTGAAACTCTAAATTAGGTGCCTGCACTTTCTGCCACTTTCCAACCAATTTTCCTCAGAGCAGAGTGAAATCCTAGATGTCATCTAGTCATTCCTCAATTTATAATCCTCCAGTGGCTTCTATATGCTCGTGAATACCTTACACCATGGTCTGTGTGAGCACTGCCTAACCTGGTCCTGCCTATTTTTCTGCTCTCATTACTCCTCTTCCCTTGTTCTCTACCTCAAAGCTTTCCTGGTTTCTTTTCACTTCCAGAAAAACACCAAGCATTTCGCCTGAAAAGTTCTTTTCCTCTAGTTACCGCTTAGCTTGTTTTTCATTCTTTAAGTCTCAACTTAAAAATCCCCCCCACTCTCGCACTCCCCAAAAATATCCCCTCTTCGGAAAAAGCTTTTCATAAATACCCTTTCGACTTATTTCCAATGAAAATTTCAGCTTCTCAATAGGAACCATGTCTGACCTACTCACTGTTTTCACCAGCATCCAGCACACTGCCTGGTATATGATAGGAGTTCAATAAATAACTGATGAATGAGAATGAATAAAGTGAGTAGAATCTAGAGTTTAGAATTTATAATCATATCTGGCTAAGCTAGAACTTTTTATCACTTGTAAGATCTGTAAAAACAAACAAACAAACAAACAAACCCAAAATAAACAAAACCAAACCCATAAACTGCTGTGATTAAATTCAAATAATTTCTGTAAAAGACTATATTATTTCACACCATTTGTTGAAAAGATTATCCCTTTCCCCACTGAATTTCCTTGACACCTCTGTCACAAATCAGTTGACCATTGTGGACTTTGTATTCTGTTCCATTGCCCTATATGCTATTGTTATACATTCAAAAAGCAAAATAAAAAAAAAGAACAAAAGCAAAGCCTAAAACTGAAAGCAATCTGAAAGAAATGAAAGTAACCATTTATCAAATTGGTAACATAACTACACAGAATTATTTCATGTGACTTTTTTGGGAAAAATTTACATACAATGAACTGCATAGACCTAAAAAATTACAATTAGATGAGTTCTAATACCTATGTGATCACCACCACCCTAGAAAAAATGTTTTTATCCTGTCAATCCCACATCCCCCATTCCCAGGCAATAGTGTGCTGATTTCTATAACCATGGATTAATTTTGCCTGTTCCTAAAATTTATATAAACAGAATCAAACAGCATGTGCTGTTTTGTGTCTGGCTTCTTTCCTTCAATACAATGTTTTTGAGATTAATTTGTATTGCCACATATATCGATGGTTCATTTTTGTTTTATGCTGTGTAACTGCCATTGTATGAATATGCTTCAAAAAGCCAATTTTATTAAAAATAAGACTAGGAGACTAATAAAATATGTGACAACCAAATGCAATGCATGATCCTGTCCCCCTCCCCCAAAAAACCTATAAAAGCCATTACTTGGACAGTTGTGAAAATTTAAATTTAGACTGGTTATTAGGTACTATTAGGGAATTATTGATCGTTTTCTTAGCCCACTAGTTCTATTCTTGGCAAATCTCTATTAATGCCACCTCTATCATCTCACTCAGGCTTAAAGCCTCTTACAACGCCAGCTCCAACCTTCTTTTTGATTCCCACATACTCATATCAGTTCAAGTTCTTTTTTTCACAGTTTAATTGAGTTATAACTCAGACACCATACATCTATTTAAAGTGTACAATTAAATGGTTTCTAGTATACTCATAGAACTGTGCAGCCATCACCCCAAAAAGAAACCCTGTACCCACTAGCAGTCACTCCTCAGCAGGCTTTTATCATTCCTGATCTGGCTCCTTGAAACTGCCCTTTAATTCACCTTCAACACTTTCCTTCTTCCAATTTACCTAATATATACCACTGGCAATTTGATTTCTCTAAAGCATGGTTTAGATATTATACCCTCTTGACTAGATACCTTAAGTGACTCCCATAAAGGATGCTTGGGTTCAAGTATACATTAATACACATTCTGTTCCAGGCCCAGTGTTGAGTGCTGTGAATGAAATGGGTTACTACCGAAAATTCCCTTTTCTCCATATGGCCTCTGTTCATACAGGACCCTCCACCTAGAATGACCTCTCTATTCCCACCTCACCCCATCCATCCCAAATCTTTTCCAACTTTCAAGGCCCATCTTCCCTGACAAGTGGCTGCCAACTCCGAAGCTTTCTGCAGCTCTCCTGACTCTCTTGACACTTCTCTAACACGCTTACTTGCACACACTTGAAGCTCAATACTTGTTTGCTTAATACATGTTCTGACAGAACAGGTTCTGTGGATGCAGCAATGCTCCTTGTCGCAGGAACCGCCAGCTTCTCTTCCTGCACACTAGTATCCGGCCTCCCCTCCCTCCAGCAGTCAATGACCTCCACCAACCTCACGAATCATAGATTTGAGCGACTCCTGGAAAGAGGGGACTTTTCCGGGTCACGTCTGCACGAAGAGACCGCCAGGCCTCTATGGTCCGTACTTCCGCTCGGGAAACCAGTGCCGCCCCTTCTGGAGCTCCTTGATGTCCCCAGTCCGCCCCTACGCCGGCGGTGACGAAAGCACGCCGGGGGTGACCTCACCCTCCAACATGGCGGCGGCGGTAGATTAGAGCTGCGGGTCGAAGCAGCCACTACCGCTGGGAGACCCTGTCAGAACAACTGCCGCCGCCGCCGCCTCTTTCATCTCTTCTAGGGCAGGGGCCGGGGCCAGGTGAGGGAAGTGGGGTTCCGGGCAGGCAGATCTGGTCCTTACCCAGCTTCTCAGGCGGTTTTCACGGGTAGGAAGGGGTCCAGAG
>NW_006443138.1:31329995-31335966 GCF_000325575.1 Pteropus alecto
GTGTCAGTGAGTGTGTGACTATTATGAGTGAGTGTGCGTGTGTACCGGCGCTTCTTCGGCCGAGGGTTTTCGGAACTTAAAGGGCCCATTTCTTTGTAACTGGATTTATCCAGCGAGGTCCCACCGCTGACCCTTGTGGAGCGCGGCTTCCAGTGTGGGCTGCCTGAGGCGAAGGACCTCGGCCCTTGCTCTGCACCGCCGTTCTTCCCCACAGACACCTTCACACCGAAAATCCGGCTCCATTTTTAGAACCAGGCTGGGAAATGTGGCCTGCCTTTTGGTCGAGGAAAAGGTTTTCTTGAGATTCGTTTAGAATGATTATAGATTAGTTCTGCCAATCCCAGTCGTTTCTCCTTATAGTGTTAGAGATTTTTTTATACTTTCTTCACTGCTCTTCTGACACCTATGATATTTTTTTCCAGTAAAACCCTCCTTCTTACCCTTAGAGGCAATACAGTTCACAGTATGTCGTTTCTTACTATGATTTTATCCTCTCACCATTCGAAGAAGACCTTAAGTTTCTTCATAACTAACTGCAAAGGAAAACTAGATCTTTTCAGCTGAGGCTTTAACGAGGGTTGAAAATCGGACGGATCTGACCAGTTGTTCAGAGGCTCTTGACTGCTAGCTTTGTTTAGCTCTCAACCACTCCCCGCACAAGTTTGTGTTTATCCAAAATAGCTATCTCATTGTCGATTTAGAAGTTTAAACTGAACTGACAGTTGCCCCCCCCTTATGATATAAAGCAAAACAAACAAAAACTCTTTTTTGCGAAATTGTCAGTACGTTTTCCCCTGGAGGCTTGGTGTAATCCAGAATGTTGATCTCTACTCTGACTTGTTGTGTGACCTTGGATGAGTTGCCACACCCTTCTAATACCTTTTTTTTTTTTAATCGCGCGGAAATGTTTGTAAGCAAATGTTTGTGTAGGTAGTGAACTGTTTATGCTCAGTTGGATAAATACACATTGCTCATTTGCACTTGCAAATTGAAAATATTTAAACCATTATGAAATAGTCTTCGTTTGATGATAGGCCATTAAGGAGTTTGAAAATCCTTTTATTCTGATTAGTCAGGTACTGTTCTCAGTATTTTCTTTTCAAATGACTCAATACTAGGGTGGACTGTATCCCAGTAGTTGAATTCAGTTGAAGGATATGTAAGGTTGAGTCCAACCAGTTTTGTAAAGATGTGCTCACTAGCACATCAGTTAATCAATATTTACTAAATATCTTATACACTAAGCTTTTAGGACAAGCGATTTGCAACAATAATAATCATTGTTTTAAAAATATATTTCTTACAAATATTTTAGACATGCAAAACAAGTTTTAAACAATTACTAAGTACTGCCATCCAGCTTTTTATAATTGTTTTTCAAACATGATTTTGATTCATAGCTTTATTCCAAGTACATGGTCACCAACAGTTCTTAATGTATATTACAGAGTTGAAGGGAACAGGCTATTTTTTAACAGCTTTATTGAGATATAATTAAGATATTCTACTCACTGATTGCACAACTGAATTGTTTTTAGTATATACATGGAATGCACAACCATCACCACAATTTTCATTAAGTACCCATTACAAGTCATTCTAACAAAGAAACCGGGTACCCATTAGGAGTCATTCTTTATTTTCACTGTCCCCCATCTCCCCTACCTGGGCAACCACCATTTTACTTTGTAGATTTGCTGATTCTGGATTTTTCATATAAATGGAATTATATAATACGTGGACTTTGTGACTGGCTTCTTAGCATAATGTTTTCAGGGTTTAGCCATGTATATCATGTGTCTGAACTTTATTCCTTTTTATGGCCACATAATATTCCATTGTATGAATATACTGCATTTTTTAATTCATCAGTTCATGGTCAGTTATTTCCACTATTTGGCTGTTACATATAATGCTGCTACAACCATTCACATACAGGTTTTTGTGTAGTCATGTGTTTTCATTTCTCTGGCATTTACCTAGGGGTGTAACAAAGTGAATTTTATGTCTCCCTTTTACAAAAGTTATCTACACATACATGGGAAGCGTGATTTACTCATTGTGAAAAGACCATGTATGTCTGTGGGAAGAGAGTGAGAGTAAGGCATTCTTCAATAAGTATATTATCTGAGAGTGCCAACTGCTGAGTGAAAACATTTTTGGGTAGCTCTTACCACAAGATTGAACTAGAGTGTTTGAATAGGCATGTTTCATTTGGAAAGGGATAGCTTACATCAGAATGCTTAGGATTTGCTGAGTTTTAAAAATGACACCTTGCTCAGTTGCATTTTTCAGCTGGATGGGGTGAATTTTTGCAATTTTTTAACTTTTATTAAGATTATTTAATTTTACTTCTTTTGGAGACAGTCTTAGAATCCTGTAGGAGGTAATAAAGCATGGATTAAAAAATAGTTATTTAATTCATGTTAATTTTTGGAACTTAAAAAAAAAATTCCCTTCTCAAACCACCAGTGACTCTTGAGACTAGAGAGCTGATAACCAAAAAACTTTGTTAATGTTTAAAATTACAAGTTTTGATTTGTGACTGAGTTATCTGTGGATTTTAATTTTTCTCTTTATAAACTGGGATTATAGGTCATTTCTAGTCCATCTTACTGGAGTATTTAACAATCTTATTACATTACAGTTTTAGTGGACAGAAATGGTCTAAAAGCAAAGAATTTCTTGAAATAATTTATTTAAAACATGTTAAATTGTAATATGTTTCTATTATGGTTTGATGAGGTTAAGGAATATAATATAGGTATGTTATTCTAAATTAGTATATCTGAGGTGAGTGTTGTAAATTTATTTTTAACAAGTATCCAAGGTGATTATGATCAGACAAGTTTGAGAAATAACTACAAAAAACTCATATTGCAGCATTTTTGCTTTTTATAAGAATTTAAAGTAAATTTAATAGTTGCTGCCTACCTTCTGGTTAAAGTTCATAAAATGTGCTTAATTCCTGTAGTTACCATAATACTATCTATCCTAGCATCCTGGTTAAAAAAAAAAAGATCATTTATTGTAAGATTGTGGATATTACACTTGTTACTGAAGGATCACGTATGTTTTATTTGTGACTGGTTTTGGAGATGCCACCAAATGAATGTATAAGTACAGAATTAAATTACCCGAAGCTTCCTCAGGCTGTCCATCTGGCTGACACCTACTTGTAACTTAATAGGGGAACAAACTAAAGGTGTAAGGCAGAGAAAGAAACATCTGGATGACAAAATGTGTTTAATAGCTTGTTAGAATTGTGCAAAAGGTAGGAGTATTAATATTTAACATCATTCTTATATTTAATGACTCCTTGATACCAAGAACACTTATACCTACTTTGAATTCTAAAAGATTCTACTAGATAAAACTTAAAGAGTAAAAGTAACTAAGTTCTTTTCATCATTTAAAAAGAAGCTTGAGTTGTCTATATACTCTGTTGCTGAGGCAATAGTCAGGTGAACCTGAGCCTTGTCCCCTGCTTCCAGGAAAGCTCTGGGTGGTGGTCTCAGACCATATTTACTTTTCATCCACTATGTCTCTTTCCTTTTTTTGACCTGCCCTGTTCTCAAATTTGACAAATTTGCTTCTTTCAGTTCTCTGGGTATCTGATATTTGGAAAACCACCTTGTTTTTTACCATTTCTTCCTGCTGTTAGTGTTAATGTTTTGACCTCTGCATTCCTCTCACCCAGTATATTGCCTGGCATGCATAAAAATTTCTGCATAAGATTATGTATTGAATAAATGCAGTTAAAGGCTAAGAGCTCAGAAGTAAACAGGATATACCTAACCAAGTGGTTGCATTGTTAACTAGGTATATGATCTTTGGCAAATAGTCTATTCTTGTTTCTCCATCAATAAAATTTGAGACTTTAACGTTTTCCTTCTAGCATAGAGGATTATTAGTGACAACACATGGAAAAGTGCTTCAGAAACAGAGGTCTCATGCAGATGTAATTTATTTATGATACTGAAATTCAAGAGCGCATTGTGGAGTATGCTTAGTGACTACAGAATGTTGCAAAGGAAGTTGATGCCCTATCTTCCGAGAATACCGTTAGAGAACATGTCCTTGTACTTTGGAGTTTACGTTTGGCATATTCTCAATGCCTCTATCACAGATGGATTAGATATATAATAGTGTTTCTGAGGTCTGTCTACTCCACCACCTAAACACAGACCTGAATGAGCTGCTTTGTTGCTATATAACTGGAAGCTCAAGCTAAATTAGAACTTGAATATTTTATACTGTTGGTCTGGTATGTTTAGGTCTGGTATGGCTATAAGTAGAATGCCAAATATGCATTTAAAGCCTAAAAACCATAAACTAAAGTGATTGAAGTCTGTATTATCTTCTCCCTTAGTGTGAATCATTGAGAAATGATGGCTATAATATAATCATTCATCAAATATGTGGATGTATTGGTATTAACATGTATCCTAGAGCTGAGAACTTTGTTGTAAATAAGATGGTGAGTGTGGAAGACAAAAAATGATGAAATCCATGATTAAGATTGCATTTATGGTTAGGCAATTGAGATTTGTAGGAAGAGCACTAGGTTAAAAATCAAATTTGGAAATTCAGTGACCTATACTTTGTCTAAGGCGTTTGGGTCAGAAGATGACTAAAAGTGTTTTTGGTGGTATGGATTTTTGATAAATACAAGAATTTTGAATATAACAAATTCTAGAAGATCTTTTTTTATTTAAAATATTATTTAAAATGTGTACTTTTCTATTTGTTACCAAAAAAATTCTGAGACTTTTTAAAGCTTAAAATTTGTTACTGATTTGCTCTGTTCTGCCCCTCTCTTTTGGAACTTTACCTTATAATTTACTCCTTGTTCTATATTTATTTGTATTGCATTGGCTCCTTCTCCACTAAGTGTAAACATACCTGTCTCTTTGTGTACAAAAACGATCTCTGAAACTCTGTCTCCATTCATTTCTTCCATTCAATTCATGCTTTTTTTTTTGAGAGAGAATAGACTTAAAACACATTTTCTCTTCTTCACTTCCCATTCACTCTTCAACTCCCTGCCTTCTGCAAGTCAAACAGAAAACTGTCTTGTCAGGGATCATTACCCTGACATTTTCATTCTTTTCGATGTGTTACATATGCGAATTTGTTTTGTTCACTATCTTTGTATTGGAGTGCCTCCCTTGACACCATGAACACACTCTTTTCCAGTTTTCTTCCAACCTTTCTGACTATTCCAATCCAGTCTTAGAGATCTCCTCTGCCAGCTTCTCATCTTTTGGCCACCCCTAAAATGTCAGTTTTGCCCTGAATTCTCGTATTTCTTTTTCAGATCAAACCGGTATTTCTCAACATAGTTTTTAAGCCATATCATTTTTTGAGAAGTATTTCTCCGGTTCCTGTTCTGATGGGGGTGATTGGGGTGGGGGCGGGAGGGTGCATTATTGTCTCTGAGCCCCTCACTGAGAGGCATTGGTACTAATAAGATTGAAGATTTACTGAACTTTATTTTCTATACTTTGTAATCTGAAAACTATAGGTAATGTTTCCTTTTCCAATTATGAAACTATTTACTGAATATGCATTTTGAAACTATATTACCCCTTTTCCCTATTCCCTGAAATTTCGAAGCTCCCTTCCCATTGGAAACCACTGTTCTCCAGTCACTCTGCTTAGGTAATTTTATTGACTTGCATTTGTGCAGAGTATAATTTTTTTTATCTCCAGTCCAGACCTCTTTCTGAATTTAAGATTTGTATATTCAACTATTGTACATTTCCACCTGGACAACCCATAGGTATTCTAAAATTCAGTATGCCCCAAAGTGAACTTGTTATTCTTCTCCCTCAAACCAACTCTTCCTGTGTTATCTGACTTGAGAAATAGGAATAATACCACTTTCCATACAACTTCCCTGGGTTACTCTCTCATTGAGTTAGTTAACAAATCTTCAAACTCTTTTTTTTTTTTTTTCTTATCCATC
>NW_006443138.1:31336029-31351209 GCF_000325575.1 Pteropus alecto
TCTCTTGTTTATTCACCTAATATTCTCCTAACTTGTGTCTTTGTTTTCTGTCTTCATTCTGTCTTCCACACCAACTCCAGATTGATTTTTCTAAAATACTGTGTAATCTGTTAATATGCTCTCTTGCTTAAAACACTCCAATGATTCCTAATGGTGTTCTACAATAGTTTTTAGCCTGTTTTGCATCATGACCTAATTTGTGAATCTAATGAAAGGGAGTGTTTTTCTCTCCAGAAAAAAAAAAAATGCTCATGCATACAGAATTAGCATACAGTTCATTTATGGATATGGTTAAAATAATTCCTGGCTTATAGGATAAAACCAAGCTTCCTACCATCCCATAGCATACAAGGCATGCCAAATGCTTACTCCTACTGAGCCCCATTCATAACAAATTCCTTAATTTTTGTGTTCTTCCGTGTAGTTTCAAAATGCTTCTGTGCCTTTTCCTGATCTTCTTTACATCTAAAATTCATCCCTCTCCTATTGCCCAGATAGTCCAATTAGTGAATACCTATTCATGTTCCAAGATTGGCTCAGGTTTTTATAAAGCCTTTCCTGATTTCTACTTCCTTTTTTTTCTTCCTCAAAGAGACTTCTCTGTTTCCTCTTTTGGGTGGCTTTCTCCCACTCTGTGGATACTGACTTGTATCATAAAACTTTATTGTTCTATTTGTTTATGTATTTTTGTTTTCCTCTACTTGACTGAAAACTCCTGAGGACAGGTGATTTATCTTAGTCTTATTTGTGCCTCATGCCTATAGAGTACCTTGTATCTTAAGATGCGTATTGAATGAACACAAAAAATTGTCAGAAAGCATTGTCTTATATTTTAGTCGATGTAATTACTAAGTCTATATGTGGACTTTGCAGAATTTTTCTAAACTGTAAATTTAGTCTAAAAATTTTCTAGAAAGTAGTGTATTATAATTGTTAGGGAACTGTCTTAGAAATTTTAAGAAAAGTAGGTTCCAGTTAGGTCTTGGTTGCAAACAACACAAAGTGATTCTAGCATACTTAAGCAGAAAGGAACTTATGGAAAGGGCATTGGATATCTCATAGAATGTATGGGCAGCTGGAAAATTAGGCTTGAGAAATAGGCAGGAAACAAGGGAGACTCTGCTGCATACTCAGCCAGGGTCAGGCCACAGGAATAGAAGAGTTAAGACTCTGTTACTGGATCTGCACTACTGCCTCTGCTGAACTCATACCACTGCCACCTTTTCTGTGAATTACCTTTAAATGTCTTTCCAGAGTCCAAATCCTAGGCAGGGGCCTCTGACTTGGCTAAACCTATCTGAACCCTAGATGCTGTGGACCAGAACAGGAGAGAAAATATCTAGGCCATTTTAGCTTTTGTAGTGGGAGATTTATTTTTTACTAAGATGGACACTGGAGATGCTCTATAGGTAGGAAATTGGGGTCGGATGGCAGGTAGGCAAAAAATGAAATAAAAAGGCGAATGTCAAGACACAGGGAAGAAAGCTATGTGAAAACGGAGACAAGAGTTTGGAGTTATGTCACAGGCAAGGAGTGCCAGAAACAAACATAATCTAAATGGGGCAAGTAAGAATTCTCCCTGAAAGCTTTCAGAGGAAGCCCTGCTGACACCTTGATTTTGGACTTTTTGCTTCTAGATATATGTCAGTAAAATTTCTCTTGATTTAAGCCAAAAAAAAAGGCAAATATTCATTACAGCACTGCTGCTAGCTAACACCTGGTTTATAGGCCTTAGAAAATTTATTTTACTTTTATAGGTTTCTCTTTTTTTATTTGTAAATTTGAAATACTATCATTTCAATATTAAATGCTAACAGTGTAAAAGTATGATCATATATTTTGAGCTATTTGTGAGTAAAGCACCCTGTAAGAACACAAAGCATGTGGCTCTTATTCCTGTGATGTAAGCTGTAATACTTCCCTTTCTTTGGAGTATGTGTTAATAATTTTGAAATAACTTTCTGAAGTTTATAGGAACTTCTAAAGTTGAACAGGGCAGTCCAAAGCCTATTGTTTGATTTATTGGATATTTTGATATAATTTGGTTGCATTGCCCTCCCAGAAGGTAGAAACAATAGGAACTTTTTAATTTTTTTTTTTTTTTTAAGTCGAGGCAACCCTTGGTTGACCTCACAGGTTGCAAGGACCTTGTCAGTTTACAATCCCTTATTTTTTATTTTGTACGCCTGCAGCACCTGGTCTTCCTAGGTGGTCTCCCATCCATGTACTAACCAGGCCCGACCCTGCTTAGCTTCCGTGATCAGATAGGATTGGGCATGTTCAGGGTAGCATGGCTGTAGGCACAATAGAAACTTTTAAATGTTGAACTAATATTTCTTTTGATAGTCTAAGTAAATACTGATATTAATAGCAACCACAAATACATTTTTTACGAAGATGATATTTAACCATTCAAAGCAGATTTTCATGTTATCCTTTTTTATCTCTTTATATAGCCACTGTTATTTTGTGTATTTCAAGCTTTGCATGTGTTTTTTCATTTTTTGTCATTCTCTTAGTTTTGACATTTTTCTTAGTTTGCTTATTTCAGATCTTAAATTTTGTCAAAATTGCCTCTTATTGTTAGTTAACCCGAACCTCTTTTTCTTTTACGGGATATTTCTTGAAATCTTAAAGTAGTCCATATTGTTGTTTTAAGTAGAAAATAGTTGTTTGGAAACCTCTTAACAAGACATTTTGGTTTGAAACGGCTATTAAGATACATAGTAAAGGTCAAAAGTTACAGATTTTCATTTATAAAATAAATCATTCATGGGGCTATCATGTACAGCATGGTGACTATAGTTATAATACTGTATTGCATATTTGAAAGTTGCTAAGAAAGTAGATCTTAAAAAAGAAAAAAGGTACATGGTAGGTAAAACAGCTGCTGAGTCCAGGTGAAGAAGTGAGAGTTGTAGTTTTATTGATTAGGAAACAAGTTAGGATGCCTAATGAAGAGATTCAGAATAAAAACACTTAAATAACAGTCCAGAGGCTAGTGGTCCAGGTTGGCTAGGTGGCTCTGCTCCATATATATGCTCATTCAGGAACCCCGGTTTCTTCTGTCATATTTCTTCACCATCCCTTAAAGCCGTGGGCTTGTTTGCATGTCAAATCTAGGTGTTTGTCATATTCACCCTTCAAACCAAAGAAAGGAGGGAAGAGGAAGTCTTTAAGGAGAGACCCACAAATTGCAGAAGTGCTGATATTCCTGTGGCTGAGACTAATCATATGACACATTAGTTGCAAAGGAGACTTGGAATTATAATCTACAGCTGTGTGGCTATGGACCTAGCTAAAATTTGGGAAGCTTTACTAGTAAAAGAAAAAAGAGAACATATACTATGGTGAGGGTGAGGTGGGAGCATAGCTAGTGTTTTTGCCACGTAAGTGAATATAGAGAAACTACAGAGAGAGAGGAAATTTGCTTTTGATCTTAACTCTGAATAAATAAATTCCCAATTGTAAGTAAATACAAGTTACATTTTTAAGATTACTGAGAAATCTGAGAAATATTTATTTTCTTATTTAGTTGGATAATTGGAATCAATGGGAAAATTTACTGGGATGTTATAAACTTTAAACTGAAAAGATACTTTTATGTTTTTAGGTTTTACACATCTGTTAGCAGACCTTTTTGGATCTCTGCCACCCAACTCAATGGCGTCCTCTACTACTGTGCCTCTAGGATTTCACTATGAAACAAAGTATGTTGTTCTCAGCTACTTGGGACTCCTCTCTCAGGAGAAGCTGCAAGAGCATCTTCCCTCACTCCAAGGTATTATCTTTGGCTTATGGTGGTTATATTAAGTAGTAATAATTACTTCATATGTAAAAGTATATGTATCTAAGTAACTTATATTTATGGTTTATGTGATCAAATAATACTAATCAGCTTTTAAGAAATAACCCCTCTTCTCATCCCCTGAAACATTTCCAGAAGCAACTACTTTGAATGGTTTTTAAGAGCATGTTATTTTAAATGATTGCTCTTGGTACAGGTAAAAATGTACTAAGTACATATAAACAAATTCATCTGTCTTTAGAGAGTTCATAATTAATAAGACATAGAATTGCATAATTATTTACAAATTGCAATGCAATTAACTTCCTTAAATTGCCTTTTTTTCAGGATATAGATTTAAACAATGAATTCTTATATCTGATAGTTTTTAGCGCAATTCTTTGTATTGAGAATTTTTATATATCCTTATTTAAATAGTTTGTCAAACAAAGCTTAGAACACTTGTTGGATTCTGAATCAGTCTTCTTCATTAAGATGTAACATCATCATCTTAAATATTCTTTTCCACAGATTTCTAATACAGCCTTGGAGATAATTCTTATTTATCCTCTGTCATTTTGGCTCAAGAAAGATTAGTGTTGAGAATTCAGAGATGATGGAATCCATTGGCCAATCTAACAGTTAGAGGGATGGCAGAAAGTGTCCTAACAATATTAATTTAAATACTTACGTATAACTAGTGGGTGTGTTCTGTTTTTAAATATTCAATTATATTTTAAGTACCTGAAGGTAGGTTGTTATTTTAAACAAAATTATATCAAAATGACTTTTAAAATTCGTAAAAGAAAATATGATACCAAATATCTGATTTATTATTTCACCTAACACACAGCAACCATTTTATTTTCTATTATCCTCTAATCTTTTATCAGTATACACAGTTTTTCCATAGTTGTAGTCAGTTATTTGTGATTTTTTTCACTCTATTTTATCTTAAATCATGTTCACATGTTTTCTGTATTTCATCTCCTTTATTTTTCCAATTTTTTTTTTTAATCAATAGCACTGCTATATAATTTTTGGTGTACCATAAAGCCTTTTTATTCTTGCTCACTAACACTGGTAGTAGGACTTTACTTGACAGAGTCAGAGAGGGAGTAAAGAGGTTATTATAAGAAATTTTAGTTTAAAATGTTAATAAATGAACATTTACTTAGCAATTTTGATGTAGGGCCAAGGCATTTTTTTTTAACATTTTATTTTTTATTTTTTTTCCCCTACTCTCTCCCCTCCAAGGCATTTTTTTGAATATGAGTCTGTTTAGAATTCTATGTCATCTTTCTAGCATAAGCCAACCATATCTATTACCTTTAGTTTCCAATTTATATTTATTTAAAATAGAATGAGAACATAAAGACCCTTATAAAATAATCTGATTAAAAAGTCATTCTAGGTTTTTATGATTCCCCAACCCCTCATTCTTTTATAGTTGTTTCTCTCACCCTTAATCTGAAATGGCATTTTTAAAGCAACTTCCCAAAACATTTAATTTAGCTTTCATAGAAATATGAAGTCTCTTTGCACAATCATATTTTAATGATGTCTATGATTTTAAATTATACAATTTCAGCAGCAAGTATAACTTCATAAACAGGTTGGGAGAAAAATAACTGACTCTTGGTAAGCATATAGCTTATGCAAGTATGCTAGAAAGTAGTCTACTAGCTGCATGTGTTCAGCTAGCTGTGGGCATATTCAGTATGTTTTATAGTGAGACTGTAGTACGTCTCTTAATTCAATAAATTACTTCATGGAAGTTAGTTAAGAGTACTTCTGTATATTGCTTTTTTAAAAAATCATTTGCTTTTGCTAAGTTATTTAGAGTCAACCTACCGAATCAAAGAGCAATACTCTTTTTATGAGGAATTGCCATTTAAAATATGTGGCCTATAGATGGTCATACTATGTAGCATATCTTTATAAATGTTTGTACATTGTCTTAAAAACTAGTTATAACTTCTGAAATGCTGGATCTCATTGTTCTATTTAGACTCAGCAAGCATCTACCATAATAGACTTACTGGGAGGCCAACCAAGTGGTTGCATTGGTAGTGATTAATACATAAATGGTTAGAATGCCTGAGGTAGAGACTGTCTGTACAACAATTCAGTTTGGGAGGAAGATTCTGGAAATTAATTTTATGAAATACATGTGGTTTTTATACTCAACCCCCTAGAACTCCATAGGTGCCCAAAGTAGACATCAAGACTCAGTTGATTAGAGCAAGATAGCTTATTACTTTAGCTCAGCAAACACCAAGAGTGTTACCATGGTAGCACTAATTCCCCTGCTTCCAAATACCACAGGGTAATTTGATGAGCCAAATTGATGGCATTTCATATAGTAGGTTGTACCCAGTTCCCCTCTCCCAAAGAGCGAGCAATTACATTGTAGTCATTTTGACCTACCCAAAGTAAATCATTTTCCCTTTGAGAAGCTCTAGAAATGGCTCGGAGTCAGAGGACAGCTAAGTCTTCAATTTTTCACAGTGAGCAAGGACATACAGGGATGCCTGGGGCTCATTGCAGGCTACCACTCCTAATAGTCTACTCCTCAAGATTAAATGTGGTGACATTCAATGAAATCCATTCAGTTGGTCTCATATAACACTTGATTAAAACTATTAACAGAATTTAAATTAGCAAGATGAAGCCATTCTGCAGTATTGATCTCAGCTCTCTACCTAAGGACCCCAGATTCAGCCAGGTGAATAAGTCCCAGAGGAGGACTAGTAGGTCTTTTTTTTCAGATAACCACTTAGTTTCCTTTGCTTAACATGTATGTATAGATTGTTTCAACTAACTAATAGCATTAATCCAACTCAACAGGAAGTGTCGGCAACCGTACATGTTCAGACAGGATGTAGTCCAAGACCAGTCTATTACCCATTATAATCCATGCAAAGACATTTAAATTGATCTGCTGATCTTCTAGGGTTTGTGCCATCTCATTGGCTGTGGTAGCCAAAGTAAAGGATAGGTTTCTGATTATTATCTATGGGGCATGAACTCCAATACCAGGGAACAATACTTACTTTGCTATATGGAACCAGAAGTCAGTGTATCCTTGGGTAGGACAGCCTTTTTTACCTAGGGACCCAAAAATGGGAATGCAGTCCAAGAGGTGGTTTCATTCTCTCTTCAAAATATTATCTAAGGCAGGGTAGCAGGGCTTGTAATTTTAGTAACATTTCAAGTCTGCAGTGAAAGCTAATTTCCGAAGCTATTTATTATTTGGTAATAGTGGTTGAGGGTGGTTCTTCTTGTGCAGAAAAATTTCAGTTTCGTTTTTGAGCTAGAAAAATTGCAATAAAACACTACGACTGCTTAGCCATTGAACTACTGTATGATAGGGTATGTCAGGATATCTTCAATTTCTGACAAAAATTCATGGAACTTAACAATGATTAAGTCCATGACAGCAAATAAAGTTCACTGTTGAAACTTCTGTTCATTGATACAAGATAGATTCAAATATTTTCCTATAGATCCTATAGATGAGTACTACAGTGAATAACCATAGGTTTTAAATATTTTGAATTTTTGCAATCTTTGTAAATTTGTCTAATTTTTTTGCTTCACACATATTTTTGCCACTATCAATACCACATCTTAGCAGATTCCACTTTGGGTTGTAGTGAATTAGTGTTTCCCCAATTTCTTTGAAAATATTTCCACTTGTAATTATTCTACGTAAGCTATGCCAGTTCTTCAGACACTTCAAGCTCTGCATTGACTCAAATAAACAACGCATGAGCAGTTTTCAGACATCTGTCACTGCATCGAGAGCCAAGGAAAGCCACTCAAAATTTCTTGCCTTGTATTTCAGTTGACTGTTGATATTGTTCCCATTGTCTTCAACTCATTGAGCAGCTGATCTGTCCAAAAAACTAATAAGCTTTTGTTTTATCTGGACACTTTTCTTCAGTTGCTGCAATTGGATGTGATCTAATTAACTCAACATCCCTAAATAGCTTTCTTTGCTAACAATTGAGCCACCTAGAAACTTTTTGGTCGCAGCCTCATTTTCATTTTCTTTCTTTTTTTTTTTTTTTGAAAAAATAATTAATTTTATACCACTGTAAATACTCAAAATACATGTTTTATCTGCAAGATAGTTGGGTAACTCATGTGCTTGTGTGCAGGTTGGGTGTGTTTTGTTGAGTTTTAGATGTTCAGCTTATTATTTCAAGGGGAGAGATCTGGGGACATCTCTCATTCCGCCACATTTCTGATGTCCTTCATTTTCATTTTTATGAAGAAATTCTGTGAGATGTTCCATTTTAAATTTCTTAATTTTTCTGATTGTTGCTTTTCCTGTGAGTTGGGAATATTGTGATGAGTGCTTTATAGTCTGGCGATATCAATGCATATTTTGTTCTTTTAGCATAGCTATAATGTCATTGCACAATAAACACAATACTTTGCCATCTAATTTGATAACAAAATAATCTATATTCCATTGTGTCTTAAAAGCAGAATGTGCAAGCCCACTTCTACTTTTCTTGTTTTACACGATGGGTACGTATAGGGAAATTTAAAATTGTGGTATGGCAATATACGCGGCAACTGAAATGCTGTGTAGTTATAATTGTGTCACTGCAATTTGTAGTGTGTTGAGCAGCAGTGTGAAGTTACGAGAGCACCACACAAGTCTCTTGAGCCTACTCATCTCTACCATTGTAGCATAAAACAACCATAAATAATACATGAATGAATGAGTATGGCTATATTCCAATTAAATTTTTGTTTATGAAAATTGAATTTCCTATAATTTTTACGTGTCATGAAATACTAATCTTTTGATTTTTTTCAACCATTTAAAAAGGTAAAGATCATTCTTAGCTCGTGGGCTGTACAAAAGCATGCAGTGGGCCAGTTTGCCCTATGGGTCGTATAGTTTGCTGATATTATTACATCTGATATTATTACATCAGTGCAAGGAACATTATTTTTCTCATTATTATTAAGGAACTCATTCCATTTATGCACAAAACTGCTGGAGTTTTTTATTGTAAGCCCAAATCTGTCACTTCTGTTCTTTAATCACATATCTTTTTTATTAAAATATTTATTTTTAATTGTATAAGTCAAATATACATACTTGAAAGTATTTAGAAAAGTAAAAGAAGAAAATAAGAAAAAATCCTATAATCTAGTAACTGAAATTATGAAATGTTAACATTTTTTCCAAACATTTTTATAGGTACATATAAATTTGAATTTATGGTTTATAAAAATGAGATTATATATATGCCATTTTGTAATGTTTAAAAAAATTAACAATATATTTGAACATTTGTCTATGTCAACAAATAAATATTTATAGACTCCTACAGTAGAACATTTAGGGCATTTACTGATATTTGCTGGTAAGAGATATTCATCAGTCATCTTTGAAGTGGGCACACAACAGTCCTTCAGGTAGCCTGCACATTTCTTAAAAATGTTCCAGTTTCCAGTTTCATTAATCGTTTCAAAACATTCCCCTGACTAGTTATAGCCTTACAGGTCTAGAAAAACACTAATAGAACTTTGCAGTGATAAAAATGTTCTGTATCTTCTCTGTCCAATACTGTAGTCACAAGTCACATGTGACAGTTGAATGCTTGAAATGTGAATAGTGTGACTGAGGAATTTAATTTTTAATTTAATTTTTCTTTGAACTTAAAAAGCTAAATGTGGCTAATGGTTGCAATATTAGACATGCAGGTCAAGAACTCAGTTTCTTATCTTCCCCCTCTAAGCCAGCCCCTATATCTATAGTAATTTGTTAGTGATATCACCTTCTGCCCAGGCTTGAAATATAATTGTCATCTTTTAGCTCTTATCTCTGCTTTCTGACTCTTTCTTTGTCAGCTGTTACCAACCGTCCCAATTTTCTCATGATTCTTCCATTATCCTATAGAACTTAAATTATTGCAGATGTCTCATGATTTTTCTCCTCCATTTTATGTCTTCCTCATAGTTTCAAGCAGATTGAACTTCTTAACATTGTCTCTTGCATTGAGAACCCATAGTTGCTCCCTTTCTCTGCAAATCTTTCATTGATTTCCATGATCTGGTCCCATTGCCTCTTGTGTCTTGTGTCTGTTATTGCCTTGTACTTTAAACAACCCGTACTTATTCCTGTCTATATTTTTTCACTCAAGCTGACCTGCTGTCAAATGGTAGACTTCTGTGATCGTGATTACTAAGGTTCACCCGTACCTAATTCTTCTCCTTCCTAGACCCATGGGAAAATTATATTTAGACAGGGCCATGTGACTAGTCCTAGCCAGTGAAATATGAGTGTATGTGATTTGTGTCACTACTAGACTATGACATTTAAGAGCCAGTGTACCTTCTTCCCATACTTTTTCCATTGCCTTGTGTATATATGGATGTAGAAGGGAACATATGTTCCTAACAGCATAGCTACAATAGGGCAGAACCATCATCAGGCAGAGTTGCTAAGTGACCGTATGAAGCAGTCTCCTTGCCGTCCAGTTCTCCAGGTTACATATGTAACATGAGGGAGAAATGGACCTTTGAATTAAATTGCTCAAACTCCTGGATTTATTTATTACTACAGTATAGACTAGCCTTTCTTAATTAACATATCTCCCAAATATACATGTTACGGTGACCAACTGTCCAGTTTGCCCAGGATTGAGTAAAACTGGGGAAATTCTGAGCAAACTGGGATAAGTTGTTCATCCTAATACACATACACACTTTTCCACCTATCAGATTCCACTAATTTATGTCATTTCTCAATTGTAACATACTCCATGTACCACAAAATCCACGCCTTTTCAACTCCTGCAATTTACTAAATTTGGTAGGACCTTAGGGATTGTATTGATAAATTTTTTTTCTTACTTAAGCGTAGAATTTTTTTCTACCTGAGGAGTTTTCCTGCTTTGGCATTTTTGTTTTGTTTTTGAAATTTGGTTGTTATCCTTATGTTGTTGTCTTGTAAACCCAAGAGCTAAGTATTTATACATAAATACAACCAAGTATAGGCTAAATTCTTAGAGAGAAAAGTTAGGTTGTTGTTGCTGTTTTTGCTATCTATCCTATTTGTTATCTAAAATGTGATACAGAACTCACTCCTATGCTATGCTGTTATAAATCAGTTCTTCCATAGCATTCATTGGTGTAATGTGGGTAGGTTCGATTTCAAGTTCATGAAGCAATAAGTGTGAGAAGAAGAGTCTAAAGGAGGTGACCGTCATGACTCAAGATGTTCGTCATATTAAATGTCTTTAATTTTTTCCTGAGTCATGTGCTGTGTACAGACTTATTCATAAATAGTAAGCTCTACACTTTTTCCAGGACTAGTTAACTTTTCTAGACTGGTTAGTTTGTGCTGAGTATATTTAATCCTGTTCATCCAGCTGACTTGCATATTCGATGCCAAGTAATAACTTGTGTTATGTTCAACTTTACACATATGTAGTAATATAGAGGACCTTGATGCTATAGTAATTAATATGGATTTAGTAATAAGACATTTCTCAGGTTAGGAAAGAAACTTCATGTTTGTTAATTAGTAATGTGGCTATCAAATACATGTAGTTGTGATACTGATTTATTTGTTCAACCATTAAACAGTAACTCCCCATTTTTCCCTTCCTCCCTCCAGCCCGATGCAACCACTATTCTACTTTCTCTAGTTTAACTATTCTAGGCACCTCATTTGAGTGGAATTATACAATATTTGTCCTTTTCTTTCTGTCTCATTTTGCTTAGCATGTCTTGAAGGTCCATCCATGTTGTAGCACGTATCAGAATTTCATTACTTTTTAAGGCTGAATAATTTTCCATTGTATGCATGTAGCACATTTTCTTTATTCACTATTAGTGGACATTTGGGTTATTTCTACCTTTTGACTATTGTGACTAATGCTGCTATAAATATGGGTGTACAAATATCTGTCTGGGTCTCTGTTCTCTGCTTTCAGTTCTTTTGGGTATATAACCAGGTGTGTATTGCTAGATCACATAGTAATACTATGTTTAATTTTTTGAGGAATTGCCATACTTTTTTCACAGTAAGTACACCATTTCACATTCCCATTAGCAGTGCACAGGGGTTCCAATTTCTCCACATTTTCCCCCAACAGTTGTTTTTTGATTCTTTTTAATTTTTACAATAGTCATCCTAATGTGTATCCTTGTGATAGCTCTTATCTTTTTATTGCTGAATAATATTCCATTGTATGGATGTATCATAGTTCATTTATCCATTCACCTATTGTAGAATATCTTGGTTGCTTCCAAGTTTTGGCAGTTATGAGTAAAGCTGTTGAACATTCATGTGCAAGTTTTTGTGTAGATATAAGTTTTCAACTTATTTGAGTAAATACCAAGAGGCATGATTGCTGGATGATATGGTAAGAGTACGTTTAGTTTGTAATAAATTACCAAGGTGTCATCCAAAGTGGCTGTACTATTTTCCATTCCTTCCAGCAATGTATGAAGGTTCCAGTTTCTCCACATCTTTGCCGAACTTAACTATTGTGTTTTTCACTATAGCTATCACAATGGATGTGCATTGATATCGAATTGTGGTTTTAATTAATAGTTAATGATGTTAAACATCTTTTCATGTGCTTATTGACCATTTGTATCTTTGGAGAAATGTATATTCATATCCTTTGCCCTTTTTTGTTTTTATTTTTTATATTTGTTTTCCTTTACTCATTTTAAAAAAAATTTCTTTTTATCGTTGAGTTGTAAGAATTTATTGTATATTTTGGATACCAGACCCTTATCAGACATATAATTCTAGATATTTTCTTCTATTCTGTGATTTTTCTTTTCACTGTATTGGTAGTGTCCTTTAGTTTTTCTGAAGTCCAGTTATCTGTGTTTTCTTTGATTTCTAAGTGTCATGCGCATTTTTACCTGTATTTCTCTCTAAGAGTTTTATAGTTTTAGCTCTTAAATTTGATCCACTTTGAATAAATTTTTGTATATTTTAATGTGCCCCCCATTTGGGGAACTATTGATTTAGAAACTATGTTGTTCTGAACAGTCTAGTCCATGCAGCTGTTCAAAATTTGTTAATCTGATATTCACTTTGAAATATTGAGTGTATTTCAGGGCTGAAATATGGTTATGCTGACTCACCTGACTCTTCATTTGACAATGAGATGGGTGGGATTACTTTCCTAAAGTCTGTTTATCTTTGAAATATTTTTCTCTGGGTTTATAGCGCAGGATTTATGCTGCATTGGTGCTACTGGGTAGCTCTATGCTTTTGAAAGTTGAGGTGGGGGTTGATTAAATAAAAATCACTGAATCTGTCTATGTCATTAGTTAGCTAAATAAATAGCCTTTTGTGCCGTGACAGCAGTAGACTTTTTCGGATTTAGGTTTTCCACATGGCTTATTATCAACTATGACAACTTGTCATGTGCAGTCAGTATCACATTAGTCTCTTGAGAATAGGCACCTCTTTAATCAGCTGCGTGTCTTTAATCTGGCAGGGTGAGGCATATGGTAACCAAGACATTATTGTCATTTATTTTGTGTCATCGTGGTGGTATTGGTGGTAGTGTGATCGGGTATGTGTATATGCTTTAGGTATATAAATTTTCCAAAAAGAAGTGGATGGCAGATAAAACATTTGTGTATTCTTTATTTTTCAACATACATCAAAAATTGTAATCGTGTTGTAGAATTCAGTAATAATTTTACTTACTAGATGATCTACTTTATTATCTTGTTTCTGTGTGATTTGTTTGAGTCTAGGCATGTTATTTCAATTCCTCAAGTCCCATATTCTTCATATAATGAGGAGGATGGACTAGACAGCTCTTACTTTACAAACCTTTCTAAATCTAAACTTCTGTGATTTAGACAGTGATTAAAACTGTTATAAGCATGGAGATAATAGTTGAGGTCTTTTCCTTTCAATTCTTTGTTCTCAGTATTCTTCATCACAATTCCATCACCATAAATAAATGCTCTACTTACTGTTTTATGTATGTGGTTGGTCTGTAATGTTATTCTTTTATGTAAAATGTTCCTACCTCATACTGGGTAGGAACAGGAATGAATTTTAAAAATTCCTTACCACATATAATTTAATTAGGCTTATGATAATACATAATGGAAAAATATAAATGGATAAAATAAAAATAAAATCAGAATAGGAAAACTATACAGTTCCATAATGGGAATATGAGATCACAGATATGTAGTCTATAAGGTCCTATACGAGTATGTATCCTTGAATTTGGTTCTGAGGCAGAGTCAAAAAAAAAAAAAAAAAAGGCAGAGGTATACTTAGTTCTCGGAAGCCATACTATTTTCTTTTAAGTGGAACATTTTTCTTCTTTTTAAAATTTTTATTTTTTCAATTAGAGTTGATATTTAGTATTATTTTATATTAGTTTCAGGTGTAGAACATTATTCTTTAAAACATTTTTTACCCAGAGCTTTATTACATAAGACAGGGAGAAATGCAGTAGAAAATGTTGTCAATATCAAATACAGTACTAGGTTTTAAAACTATCTCTTAATGTGATTCTGGGTAAAAGCTAAGGAAATGGCACCAAAATGCAACTCAGTTAAAACAAATAGTTAACACTCTCTGGGGACCTAGATTATATGTATGTGCTTTTCTGATGATCTAGCTTAATATGAGGATAAATCTAGAATGCAGAGGTGTGGAGGAACTGCCTATCATGTTAGGAAACAAAAAATTAGATCCTGCAGGTTGTATTCTCTGGCAACAGTTTGAAATGTTTAGGTGTTCTATATTTCTGATTAAGGACGCATCATGAACAAACTAGATGTTAAGTTTGAAATGGTTTTGCAGAACTTAAAAGGCTAACAAAAACTTTTTCAGCATGGCTGTTACTGTACTTCTGTCATGGAAGTATGTTTGAAGGAATATCAGTGTGTATAAAAAAGATTTCTCTTAAAAGCACTTCCATTCACTAGCTCATGAAAATGATTGATCAAAATTCTTACATTTGCTTGTATGGCAGAGATTATTTTAGACTGGACAAAGTTTAAAGTGAAGTCTCTTAGAGGCAAGGCACACTTGGATACGTAAAAGACCATGGAACATCGGGTATTCAGGAATGTAGCTTAGTAAAACTGTCCAAATGAATTTATTGTGAATTGTACCCTTAAATTAAAAAACAAACAAACAACAACAACAACAACAAAACAACTTTCCTTTTGAATTTTTGAAAATAAATTAAACTTTGGTGGATATATGCTCAGGAAAAAAAAGATTTTTAGTTTTAGATCAGTTTATATTAAGTCATTCTCTCTTGCAGCAATTGAAGAGCAAGAATAACGTTAGTTCATCAAGATTTCTCCTAGTTTGTTTTATAACAGTTCTGTTTTACATCACTTGGCATTAT
>NW_006443138.1:31351236-31368587 GCF_000325575.1 Pteropus alecto
GATCTCAACTTACAGTACTGAAAGCAGATTTTTTTATTAGCATCATTGATTAGGAATCTATGATGAGCTATTTCTGTTCACAGAGACAGAGTTTTGCGAAAGATCATTGTAAAGTAGTAACAACATTTTAGAGAACCAGGATTGGTGAGTGGGAGCTACTGTCTGTTGATCATTTTGATGTGATGGGACTTATTTATCTCATTACCCTAGACAACATTCTTTTGTGGTAAGAATTTTTTCCCATTTTACGTAAGAGTAGAGGCTCAAGAAGCTTATTTTTCTTGCTCAAGGTCCCATGTAGTGATGAGTTGGAATGCTTGATTGCAAAGCTTATCTTCCACTTTATTGAGCTGCCTTCCAGGAAGCCGGAAGGAGAAAGATAATTTTATTGAAATAAATAAGGTTGACTTTAATTTATCAATCTGTATTTGCTTTATTTTAATAATATCACAATATATTCTGAAGGTCACTTTACCTAGTGTAGTAATATTAATCAGTGCTGTTGCAGTCCCATCTAAAACTACAAATTACTCTTTCTTATAATGAATGAAATCTGCTTTCCTATCATTTCTACCTACTGGGTCTTGTTCTGTTCTTTGGAACTAAACAGAACAATCACTTACCCTCCTTTTCGAAGTAGAAAATAAAGATTTGGTTTTAGAAAAAAAAAAACACTACAAATTACTTCTAAATGGATAACTTATAAACAGTACTTGAGATTTATTAAAAGTCTATCTGTAAGCGAAATAAGCAAGTCTCCAGAAGACGAATACTGTATAAGTCTACTTATATAAAATATTTAGAATAGTCTAAATCACAGTTAGAGTGATGGTTGCCAGGGGCTGGAGGGAAGGAGGGAATGGCAGATTAGTGTTTAACGGGTATAGAGTTTCAGTTTTACAAGATGAAGAGTTCTGGAGATGGATGGTGGTGCTGATAGCACAACATTATGAATGTATTTAAAACTACTGAGTGATACACTTAAAAATGGTAAAGATGGTAAATTTTAAGTTATGTATATTTTAACCACAATAAAAAAAAATTAGGAGAAAAAACCTATTTGGAAAGGTAGACTTTTATGCTTTATGAGAATTCGTAAAGATTGCCATCTTCAAATTTAGCATAATAGATTGTATCTGTTATATGTAATGTTTTAAAGTTTTTTATATATGTAGTTTTTTAAATTAATAATAATTTATTTTGCAGTTATAGTTGGCATATACTATATTAGTTTCAGGTATACAACGTAGTGATTAGACATCTATATAACTCACAAAGTGATCACTCCAGTAAATCTAGTACTCATCTGACACTGTACATAATTATTATCATATTTTTGGCTATTTTCCTTATGCTATACTTTCTATCTCCATGGCTATTTGTAACTACCACTACCAATTTGTACTTCTTAATCCAGTCCCCGTTTTTCACCGACCCCCACAACCCTCCTACTATTTGGTAATCCTTAAAATGTTCACTGTATCTATGAATTTGTTTCTGTTTCCTTGATTCCTTATATACGTGCCATCATATGGCATTTGTCTTCCTCTGTCTGACTTACTCTACTCAGCACACTAACCTTTAGGTCCATCATGAAATATTTTTTTTCATCCCCTTACTTTTAATCTATGTGTGTCTTAATCTGAAGTGAGTCTCTTGTAGGCAGCCTGTGTAATGGTTTTATTTTCTTGCCTATTTCTCACCCTGTCTTTTGATTGGAACATTTAATTCCTTCTCATTTGAAGTACTCATTGATATATATGTAGTTATTGCCATTCTTTTTTTAGACTTTTGATACATATTTTTTTATTCTTCTTAAAGAAGTCCCTCCAGCATTTCCTATAATACTGGCTTGGTGGTGATGAACTCGTTTAGCTTTTTCTTGTCTAAGAAGCTCTTTATCTGTCCTTCAATTCTAAATGATAACTGTGCTGTGTCTTGGTGTGGGCCTCTTTGGGTTCATCTTGTTTGGGATTCTCTGAACTTCCTGGGGTTGTATGTCTATTTCTCTCACCAGGTTAGGGAAGTTTTTCATCACTATTTCTTGAAATAGATTTTCAATTCCTTGCTCTCTCTCTTCTCTTTCTGGTACTCCTATGATACGAATGTTGTTATACTTAAAGTTGTCCCAGAGGCTTCTTAAACTATATTTATTTTTTTGTATTCTTTTTTCTTGTTGCTGTTCTGATTGGGTATCCTCCACTATTCTATCCTCTAAATCACTGATTCGATCCTCTGTTTCATCCATTCTGTTGATTCCCTCTAATGTACTCTTCATCTCAGATATTATAGTCTTCATTTCTGTTTGACTCTGTATTATGTTTTCCATCTCCATTTTTATGGTTTTTTTTGTATCTCTGTTAAATTTCTCATTGAGTTCATCTACTCTTCCCCTAAGTTCCTTGAGCATCCTTATTGCTGGTGTTTTGAACTCTGCATCTAGTAGATTGCTTGTCTCCATTTTAGTGAATTTTTTTTCTGGAGTTTTGTTCTGTTCTTTCATGTGGGACATGCTTCTTTGTCTCCTCACTTTGGCTGCCTCCCTGTGTCTGTTTTTATGTATTAGGTAGGGCTCTTAAGTCTCCCAGTCTTAGTAGAGTAGCTTTAGATAGGTGTCCTCTGGGACTCCTTGGCACAGACCTGAGAGGAGTCCAGCTGCAGGCTAAGTTCAGTCACAGCCTGTGCCCTTCTGAGGCCACCAGGTAAGAGATAGGTGCCTCAATAGGTCCAAAACTGAGGCTGACTGCCACTGATACAGGGCTTGAGGCCACTCAGCAAGAGGTATAGGGCATGCTGAGGCCAGATGCTCCTTCTTTGGGTTTTGTGAGGCTTTGAGAGATTTTATGAAAGTTCTTAGCAAGAGCCGGGACAGCCCATTTGTGTGGAATAAATCATTGGAAGTGACTTGGGTGGGCCACAAGTTGGGACAGGTGGAGTCTCGGAATCCCCTGGGTGGAATGACTTGTGTTATCCAGCTTGATGGCTCCTACCTCTGCTGTGGCCAGCTGAGAGGGCTCAACGAAGGGAAAATAGCTTATGCCTGGAGCTTTGTCTGTGAACCAGCCGCCCCTCCAGCCCTCTCCCTGAAGTCCAAGAGCTCAGTGCCTCCCTATATGTCCCCGGTGCCCCTCGAGCAGCTGCCCCAGCACTGGAGCTCTGAGTGAGCAAGACCGTTAGCAAGTAAGGCCAGGTGTGGTCCCTTTAAGAAGATCATCTACAACTCCCACAGTCCTCATCTCACTCAGCCGCAACCTCCGCTGGTTTTCACATCCAGAGGTTGTGGGGACTTCTCTTCTTGGCATTGGAACCCTGAGCTGGGGAGCCCAGTGTGTGGCCGGACCCTTCATTCCTCAGGTAGGGGAGAGGACTCTGCAGCCAGGATAGCCTCCTGATTCTCTACCGCCACACGTGGTTGTAGGCCTGGGGCGTTTCACATCTCTACCCCTCCTACCATTTTGAGGTGACCTTTTATTTGAGGTGACCTAGTTGTAGGGCTTGTTTTCAGCCAGACCTCTAGTGACTTCCTGTACTGGTTGGTTGCTCTGTAGTTTTGTTATAGTTTTGGTGTGGTCACCAGAGGAGGGCTGTATAGCCTTTACTTTCTATGACATCTTGAATCTCCTCTGTATGTAGTCATTTAAGATATTTATGTAAGCAAAAATGATAAGTGAAATGTCTAGTTAAGCAAAATATATGTGACATTGAGGGGATCCTTTGTGTTACGCTTCAACTAGAAATACCTAAGGAATTTTATATTTTCCACAAAAAATTCTTTTAAAGGTCTGAGTTTTATTTTGGTTAGGTTCATCTCAGAAGAAAGTGTTTTATATGGCCTAAATGAAAATTATTTTTGTCAGTTTTAAAAGTTGAAAACTAATCAAAGAATCTGTAAGATACAGAAATGTGTAACCTTTTGTTTTTCAAAGGTATTTTAAAGACCCATTGATGCTATAATATTCACTTTTCTTGGCCTTAATTAATAAGCTTATCTTTGAATTCAGAATTTTTTGCTTGCAAAAATGAAAACAAACAGCTCATCCCTCTCTTTATAAAACTTGTCAGTGGTAGAAAACAGTGATATGAACAACTGAAGAAGTACTAGAAATGTGTCTATAAATACATTCTGAATGGGACGGGTGAGGAGTGTCATATTTGGATTCAGTATTTTAAATGAAATGACGAAGTTCTCCAAATATGTGAGGCAGGAGAAATTAGTAAGTTGTCATATATCTTGTCCAATTTTTCCTTTCTTTTCTCTCTTCGCTTTCATTTTCTATTCTGTGCTAGAGACCAAGACCTTCCTTTTACTCCATAAGAATAGCTTGTGCCCAGTATTTTTGGTATATTCATAGCTTTCTTAAGTTGGAGGATATAAATCTTTTGATAATAACAGGCCTTCTCTTGGGCTATAGTTTGCATGAAAATAAGAGACCATGAAGGTCAATATCAAAAGACATTATCACTGATCTTGACAACCTTTCAGGTTTCCTTTTCTATCATGGCAAAAATGTTTCTGGGATATTTCCTTCCTAGCCGCCCAACCAGAAGATAAGGAGGACACAGCCTGCATTAATGGTTTTATATTTAGATAAGCCTCAGTTCCAATCACATCTTCTCCATAGTAGTGGTATAAACTACCCAAGCCTCAGATTTCTTGTCTTTAAATATCTCCCCAGCCTCCTATCTTTGATAGTTTTGATTTTATATTTTCTGACTTAATAATTAAAATACTACCCATAATTGTAATGGCTTCTCTTTGGGGTTTCTTGTGGGGATGATGAATATGTTCGAAAATTGACTATGGTGACAGATGTACAATTCTGTGAAGATACTAAAAGCCACTAAATTGTACACTAGAGTCTCTGGATCAAGAAGTTTTATTAAAAGTTAAAACTGAAATTGAAGAAGAACTAAAATCCCTGGACAGAGAAATTTCTGAAGGTCTGTTTATTTTTATTTTTCTAGTTAATTAGTAGATCGTTTGGTGCGGTTTACTATTGGCTTAATTTGATTTTTTACAGTAGCATGTCCTCCACATTAGACAGCTTCATTGGTTAGCATTAAAAGGATGAAACTAGAGATATCTTTTTTCTTTCCTGGGGGATATGTTTCTAAATGTTTTCCAACTATACCCAACCAGCAGTTTAAATATGGCCTTTTCTGGTGTTAAGTGATGGGCTAAACAATCATGTTAAGATACTTTTCATTCAGTGAGGTTTTATTTGTATTTGGTATCTTTATAATTAATAACAATGTTAAATGGAAAAATGTAAGTAAACTGCTTTCATTTTTGCATTCATATATGCTATAGGTAGTTGTAATAGTAATGTACATGTAATTTTATGGCCACATATTTTGTACTTTACGTCATAAACTTAAAATAGTTATCATTCTACTAACTATATGAAATTCCTTATATTTTGAATGACTGTTCAGTCATTCCCTTATTATTGAGGGGAGTATTTAGGTTATTTCTTGTTTTGCTTTCCAGAAGTCAAGATGCATTGAACATATTGCCGAATGAGTTCTTTTACAGTTTTATTGAGATATATTTCATGTTCCATAAAATTTACCCAAAATGTACAGTTCAGTAGTTGTTAGTATACTTTTACAGAATTGTGCAACCATCACCACAATCTAAATTTAGAACATTTTTAACATCCCCAGAAGAAACAGTATACACATTAGCAGTCAGTTCCCATATCTACTCCCACTAACCCCCACCACCATCCCGACCCAAGGCAACCACTAATCTGCCTCTGTTTCTATGCATTTGTCCATTATGGATATATAATTAAATGGAATCACACACTATGTGGTCTTTTGTGACTGGCTTTCACTTAGCATAGTGTTTTCAAGGGTCATCCATGTGGTAGCATTTATCAGTACTTCATTCCATTTTGTGGTAGAATAATATTCCATTGTGTGGATATACCACCTTTTGTTTATCCATGCATCAGATGACGGGCATTTAGGTTGTTTCCTTGTTCAGCTATTATGTATAATGCTGCTATGAATATTCTTGTACAAGTTTTTATGTGGATACATATTGTTCAATAATTTTTAACAAGAAAAATTATAAATCATGTTTATAAATCAGTTCCCTTTTAGTAGAGAATGCATAATAGAAATTTACAAGTACTCAGAAACCTAATTTTAATCTTCTCTTATTTTCCTTCACCAACATTTTTAACTGATTAAAGTTCCAATTGTATTTTTAGCCTTTCTCTCTCTTTTTTTTTTTTTGATGCCTCCCGCCTGCCTCCTCTTTCCTCCCACCCCCACGACCTGAACCTTCCTCCTTTTGTGATAGCAGTACTTATATATAGTAAAATGGGCAGAAGGCCAAAAGAAAAAAAGCAACAAAGGCTTAACCCTCATATTAATTAAGACTGAGCATTATAATGGATGCCCTCAAGTTTGCTCAGACAGCAAAATATTTGTGAACTTTGCAGCCATTTGCATCTTTCTTGGAGATAAGCACTTTATAAAGAAATAGTATACTTAACTCTGTAGTAAATTTTATAGCTTTCGAGGAGTATGCCTTAGATTAACGCAGTTAAAGCTTTATGGAAGTTATCGATAACTCTTGGGAGTTGGGTGCAAGCCGCTTGCTTTACTGGGTTTCTATACCCTGCATCCTGTTTGTACCACGAAACAACAATAATTCTGCCTGTTCTTCCTGCAGTTAGAGAATGGCTAAGTCCATATAAGCAGATGGGAGGCTGGTAGTTTGAGCTGATGAGGAATAGACTACGACTGCTTCTTCCATGTGCAACTTATGGACTTGTATATCCTTCATAGTTTTAAAATTTATCCATATGCAGGACTATTGAGCTAGAAAGTTCATTTTAAAAAGGGAATGAAAGTAATTGACTCATCATCTAAGGTGGAATAAACTGATTAGAGTCTGCTTTAAGAGGTGCCATATTTATAAAGGTTAAAAACAAATCTTAAAAACAAAATATTAAGAGAGGGATGATAGGTCTAGGAGTTGCCTTTCATTTATCATTCTTATACTAAGTTGGTCTGTAGTGATATACTGAATTTGTGCATTTTAACATTTCAGTTTAGCCTTTTTCTTCTCTTAAAACTAAGACTTTCCATAAAAATCTTCCCTTTAAAAAAAAATCTCTAAATTTAGGACCGATCCAGTTTTGTGTTCTAGGAAAGATTATCCAACCTTACTTTAAGTGGCTTATAAGTTAGTTTATAGTAGATGTCTTAATCCCCTGAGCTTTTATAGCACAACTTTTGATATTGTTAATTAAATTAGGTTTTCTTTTGCCCTGTCTTCAGCCTTCACCAGCACAGGCTTTGATCGTCACACTTCTCCAGTGTTCAGCCCTGCTAACCCAGAAAGCTCAGTAGAAGACTGCTTGGCTCATCTTGGAGAAAAAGTGTCACAGGAACTCAAGGAGCCTCTACATAAGGCATTGCAAATGCTTCTCAGCCAGTGAGTTACCATTGCTGTCTGGGACCTTCTCTAGTAGTCTCTACATATCTCGTGCAGCACTGGATTGATTAAGGCTTTGTATTATGTGAACAGTGTCACTTTTCTTCTTTGCCTCTCCCAAAGCATCTCTCTTTGTGTTTTGAGTGACAGCTTTTGCATCAAAGCAGTGATTTAACTGTTCCAACATGGATTTGATCATTTGTATTTTCTTGTTGAGCTATCAGGTTTCAACAAATACTTTCACTGAGTCGTAAATACAAACTATTTTATTTTTCCTGACCACTTTTACTGCCATTCTCTCTAGTGGCCAACATAAATATAATGGCTAGGATTTTATGTCTTGCAATGTGGGATTAACATTTATATCTGTATTTTAGGTATCCCAGATGTCGCTAATCTTTTGGGTTGTGCATCTGCCCATGAAACTATTGCCACATTCTTAAAGTGGGAACTTCTCTCCTAGCTATGGTTCTGACTGTTAAAACTAAAGGCAAGAAGTTCATAGTGAAAGTATGTTAAAATAGAACTAAGTAATTTATTGTAAATCTGAAAAATTCATTTCCCCTAATTGTTTGCTGAGAATCATCAAGTAATTGGTACGAATTTGAAAAGTATTTGTTTTAATGAAGGTTGACAACCATCTAAAACAGGATTAGACTGTTCTTTCACTAAAAGGGCCAATATTCAGATGCTAAATTACTGTTGAACGTAATTCCTTACTTTTGTGTAGGCACAGTTTATACATTACCATTTATTAGAAGGAAGCAATTTGAGTTTAAGGAGAATTCAATTTGTTTAGATTCTGATGGCATGAGCAAATGTCACTATCCAAATTATACATAGGAGACAGCGAAATGAAAATCATATTTGGATTTTCTTAACCAGTTCAAAAGTTTAAAAATAAGTGTGGAAAGGACAGAACATTATGGGTGTTGGGAAATAAAACTTAATAGGAGATTTAGATATATGACAGTGACTTTCAGAGTATTCTGTGGAGCCTTTGGGGCCCTTGTAGAGGTGAGGGACAAGGGTGAGTGGGTGAGGCTTGTAAGGGCCTCTCCATTCTTCTTAAACCAGAATAGCTATACTTTAACATATTTTATATATTAATGTTTTATATAAGAATTGAAGAAATTTACTATTTTGCCAAAACAAACAAAACTTTTAAAAGCTAATGGGACTCGGAGTGAAATAACTGAGACGTATAAGAAAAAAATTGTTTCCAGTTTTGATACAAATTATTTGTAGCTTTGAGCAAACTATTTCACTCCCTATCTCAATTTATCCATCTGTTAATTTTAACTTTACAGGGATATTATAAGCTCTCTGAAGAACAATATTTTGTAGTTTTTTTAAAAAGTATTGTTTTTGGAGTCCTTTTCATAATATACAGGAAAAGTTGATGTATCTTACTGCAAAGTAAACTTTTTGAAATCTTGTCTTTGATGAATATTTAATTTGTTTTTTTTTTTCTCTCCAAACCTTGAATACTGATATAATTATTTTGAAATTGGTACTTCTGGTTGTATATCAGAGTTAGGCCTCAGAATAAATTTTTTTTTCAGAAATCTTTTTTTTCTTTTTTAGTATTGCATTTATTTTCGGTATTTTTCTTCTACTTAAAGATAAATATTTTTACTATTAAGACACGTGTTAAGATGTTTTCTTTATACAATCTAAAAGATATCAGATGCAACTTTCAAATGGTAAATAGTAAAGCCAGAGGTCTTTTATTTATTAAGGAATATGAAACTTAACATATGCTCCCTTTTAGCAATCAAGAAGAAATGTTCCAGTAGATTTTAGCCAATTTTGAAGAAAATAAGTGTGATTGATTATTAGAAATCTACTTTAGAAAGTTGTTAAGTGCTGTTACTAATACCTTCAAAATAACTATCTGATGATGAACTAGAAGTTATACAGGTTGATGGTAATATCCTTTAAGGTGGAAAATAGCCACCTACTCTTCCAATTTTGTTAAAGTGGGAATTTTAATGCTCATCTTTTCCTGTAGGGGAGACATTTCAAAAGATTCCCTCCTAACCCCCTTTTTCTTTTTTGTTATGTCCAAGTAGCTCATCAGATAGGGCTGATTTTCCAGCTACTTACTTTTCTATGTATTAGATTTCCTCTAAATGTTTTAATCTGCTGGATTGTTTATGTGCGTATATGTGTGTACATATAATGTTTCAAATCATGTTTCATTCTGAAGGATGCTAAAGTACTTTAGCCTGATAGACAAACTACCAATAAGGACTACTGTGACCCACAGCAGCATCAAACAGTTCAGGAAAGGAAGTGAAGGGACTGATATACGCAAGTAAAGCTTCAGGGGAAATATAGGTAGGTAGAATGTACAGTATCTGCTGAAGTTCAAGTTTTACAACCACATAGTATTTAGCCCAGGTCTTTTAAAAAATACTAAGCTTACTTTGATGGGAATATGATATTAAGAAGGTAGTACATAACATCTTAAAAAGGTCATCCCTGACATCTTATTTCAGTAGCACTGTAGTATTGATTTTGACTTGTATAAAAGAATGCCTGTGTCATCAGAACTGTTTTCTGAAATATCCAGACTAACGCTGTCCAATAGATATAATGGAAGTCATATATACATAATTTATAATTTTCTAGCAGCCACATAAAAAATTAAATTATGATTTTCAATAATATATTTTATTCGACTTAATATATTTAAATATTATATTTTAACATATACTCAATATAAAGACTTATTAATGAGAGATTTTACATTTTTTTCTCTTGCTAAATCTTTGAAATCTAGTGTGTATATTGCGTTTTCAGCACATCACTAGCTGTATATCAGATGCTCTTTAGTCATATGTGGCATCTAGACATAATCATGGCTTCTGCCAAAATCCTTTTAGAATAGGAGCAGTGTGGCCTTTGCAGCCAAATCTAATTGAGTGTGAATTCCTAAGTCCCTGCTTGCCAACTATGTGGATTTGGGATAGTCTCTTAGCTTTTCTGAGCTTCAGTTTCCAAATATATAAAATGATAATATTAAATATATAAAATATAAATATAAAAAATATAAAACCTAACAGTAGGCTACCAATGAGTGGTAGCTGTTACCAATCTTCTATATTTACAGGCTGAAGAGATCACAGAACAGAGTGGTCAGAGCAGAAAATGACTTTGGAATGGATTTTAAAATAAGACTTCTCTCCCTTTTTTACATATATGTTAATAATTTTTACTTCCCTCCAGAAAAGAGGAGAAGTAAATTTTATTAACTCTATTATCCAAGCTGTTGATGCCTTCATGTTACTTGATTACCAAGTATTTTTGGTGGTGTTGCTGTTAATTTGCACATGAAACCGATAACTTAAAATATACTTAAACTTCCTCAATAAATGAGTGAGTGAGCATTGTCATCACTCAATGATTTGAGTTTTGGTATGAATAGAACTTACATGGAAAATAATCAGAAAGATTTCTCTCTCTGCTTTCCAGGATTTTATGTCATAAGACTCCAAGTTAAAAATAGAGCTCCATTTATTGTCCTTGTTTATTCCAGCTCCGTATATCCTCAATTTGAAAAGTCTTCCAATGACATGTCTCTTTAATTTTAAAATATTTTAGATTTTTTTGCCTTTTAAAAAAGTTAAAATTGTGCTTTATTGAAATAATTTTTATTTGTTATTATTTGATCCCATAGTAATAATCCAAGTATTTGTTTATGTACAACATAGAAATACTGTTGGATAAGTTTCAATTGTAAAAAAATTTATTAATATTTATTATTAACTTATTATGTTGTTAACTGCTTTCCCAAACTGGTAGCATGCATCTCATCCTATAGAGAATGCTTGAAGAAAAATGCATACTAAATGTTAAAAGCCACATTTCATACAAAACATTATGTTGAATAATCTTTGTTATTTCCACAAAAAGTTCAAAAGTAGAGTAGTGAATGTATATTTATTCATCTGGAAATTTAGAATTTTCCTGCTTAGTGACACAGACTTTTAAAAAAAATCTCTACAGGCCAATGACATATCAGGCATATCGGGAATGTACACTGGAGACTACAGTTCATGCCAGCGGCTGGAATAAGGTATTAACCAAATTCTCTTTTCTCTTACATGATTTAGTGTGTTAATGATAAAGTTCAGGAAAAATTGTTAGTGTCATATAAGAGAAAACCATCAGAGCTAATTTTTTAATGCATAAATGTCCAGTGTTCAGTGGATATTTTTGAGTTAAATGGATTTTTGATTAATGCTGTAAGGTTCTGCTTGGCCTAAAAGTATGTGTCCTGTAGTATGCCGCTCTTCTTTCCTATCTATCCTAATTTCCCATCATTTCTTCATTTCTCTGTTAGACATGACATTTATCTTTAGATGGTTATGCGTTGAGTATGTTTGTGGGGAAAAGAATTAGGGCTTCATTTGGGAGACAGCTTCTTCTGGTTCTGTTAAATGAATAATAATACAATTTGTGTTTTAGAGTTTACAAAGTATTTCATGTCACATCTCATTTGTCACAACCATCCTTTGCAGAAGACAGGGTGGATTTTATTAGCTTTTGTTTTGTTATTTATTTATCTCGTTAGGTCAGGTGAATAATCAGAGAAAAAAATTAAATAACTTGCCTAGGACCTCTAGACTAGTAAATATTGGAATTAATACTAGAGCTAAGATCTTCCGATTCCAGCTTCAGTGTTTTTCTTCCACTGTACCATACTGCTTATTCATTATCTTAGACTGTATTATCAACTTATCACCTTGAAAAGGCAGAGTCCAAGGGAATGCAGTATAAGATGGCTCAGCTCAGTTTGAAGAAGTATGACCCCTAGTGATAAAGTGCTAGGGATGAGAAAATTTGTAGAATTATTTTTCAAAAAGCCAACTTTCTCAGAATTGTTAATGAGTCAGACCATGTGAACTTACAAACCTAATCAATGTATATTATTTTTACTCACCTTAATAGAAGCTTTGGAGGCATTATACCATGATAATTAGCATCATAGGCTTTGTAATCAGACTTGTTTCAAATATTAGCTTTGCCAAAGACTAGGCACATGTCTTTGGACAGGTTAATTAAGCTCTCTAAATCTTAATTTTCACATATGTGAAATGGAGATGATAATTCTAACCTCCTCAGTTTTATTAGAATTAGCTCATTTCCCATTTGTTCTGAGAATACTCATTGGCAGTGCTTGCATCTGCAGCGTTTACCCCAAAATAATGTGCCTTACCTAACCTTACCCACAAAGTTTGCCACAAAGTTCGCTCTAGTATATCAATAGTCTTTGGACACAAGTGACATCATTCTAGTTATAGAGTTCTGTTTTTAGTAATGGTATCTCTATTTATGAAATATAGTAGTAATTCTCAATTGCTGAAAATGTCAAATTCTAGAAAATGTAGTATTCCTACGTGTAGTTTTAACATCATTCTCCAATAGTTGTTAGCTAAAGATTCATTTGATAAATCTACGTGTGGTTTAACATCATTCTCCAATAGTCATTAGCTAAAGATTCATTTGATTTGTGTGTACATTTCTGTTACATTAGGATAGAGACAAGTTCTGTTTAGAAATAACTCCAAGAACAGTTTTTATATTTTATTTTCACATTGAAAACTAGACAGATTTGCCTCAGCCTCAAAGAGTGTGTTTATGTAAAATTAAATTAATACTGGCAGTGAGCTGCACTTTTTTTTCTAAATGGGAAATGGCTTAATGATATAATATATGTTAAATGCTTATTTTTCATGTTGTCTAGCACCATAGTAAGTACTCTGTAAACAGTGGCTATTATATATTAGATTTAACACATGAGACCTTTTTCCCAAATAGTCACCATTATATAAGCTTGAGGTATACAATTTCATAATACATCACCTGTATATTCCATTGCGTGCTCACCACCCAAAGTCTAGTGTCCTTCTGTTGCCATATCGTTGACCCTCGTCACCCTTTTTTATCCTCCCTTACTCTCTTCCCCTCTGGTAAACTCTCTTATTTCTATGAGTTTGTTTTCTTGTTCCGTTTGTTTTTCTGATTTATATCCCATATATGAATGAAATCATATGGTTCTTGTCCTTTTCTTTTGATTTATTCTGCTTGATACTTTCAAGCATGATACTTTTAAGATCCATCCATGTCGTCACAAATAGCAGTATTTCATCTTTTCTTATGGCTGAGTAGTATTCCATTGCATATATGTACCCCATCTTCTTTAATCAGTCATCCATCAAAAGACATTCAGATTGTTTCCATGTCTTGGCTACTGTGAATAATGCTATGATGAACATAGGGATACTTAGATCTTTGCAAATAAATGTTCTCAAATTTATGGGGTAGATACCCAGAAGAGGGATTGTTGGGTCATATGGAAGCTCTATTCTTAAATTTTTGAGGAACCTCCATTCTGTCTTCCGTAGTGACTGTATCAATTTACATTCCTACTAGTAGTGTATGAGGGTTCCTTTTTCTCTACATCCCCTTCAGCACTTGTTATTTCTTGTCTTATTGATAATAGACATTGTAATAGATAGGTGGAATCTCATTGTGGTTTTGATTTGCATTTCCCTTATATCTGGTGAAGATGAGCATCTTTTCATATATCTGTTAGCCATCTGTATGTCTTCTAGGAAAAAGTGCCTGTTCAGGTCTTCTGCCCATTTATTGATGGAATTGTTTTTTGTTGTCATTGAGTTGTATGAGTTCTTAATATATTTTGAACATTAGCCCCTTACCGGAAGTAATGTTTGCAAATGTCTTCTACCAACTGGTTGCCTTTTTATTTCGTCAATGGTTTCTTTTGCTGTACAGAAGCTTTTTAGTTTGTTGTAGTCTCATTTATTTATTTTTGGTTTTATAACAGTGGTGAGAGTGGGCATCCTGATCTTGTTCCTGATCTTAGAGGAAAAGCTTTTTGTTTCTCACCATTTAGTATATTAGTCGAGGGTTTGTCATATATGGCCTTTATTATGTTCAGGCACTTTCGTTCTACACCCATTTTATTGAGTGTTAGAGTTATAAGTGGATGTTGTATCTTGTCAAATGCTTTTTCTGTGTTGATTGATATGGTTGTATGGTTTTCATCTTTTATTTAGTTGATGTGGTGTAATACATTGATGATTTACATTTGTCGAACCATTTTTGTATTGCTGGAATGAACCCCATTTGATTGTAATGTATTATCTCTCTGATGTATTGTTATATTCAGTTTGCTAGTTTTTGTTTAGGACTTGTGCATCTATGTTCATCAGAGATATTGGCTTGTACTTTTTTGTGTGTTGTCTTTGCCTGGTTTTGGTATCAGTGTAATGTTCACTTCCTAAAATGAATTAGGAAATATTGCCTCTTCTTCAGTTTTTTTGGAAGAGTTTGAGAAGGGTAGGTATTAAATCTTTTTGAGTAGTTGGTAGAATTCACCAGTGAAACTATCTGGTCTTGGACTTTTGTTTTTTAGGAGGTTTTTGATATTGTTTCAGTTTCCTTACTATTGATCAGTCTATTTAGGTTTTCCAGTTTTTCATGGTACAGTCTAGGAATGTTATATATTTCTACGAATTTGTTAATTTCTTCTAGGTTATCGAATTTGGTGGCAGGTATAGTCCTTTGTATTTCTATGGTGTCCATTGTAACTTCCCTTTCATTTCTGATTTTATTTATTTGAATCTTTTCCTTTTTTTCCTTATTGATGCTAGCCAGAGGTTTGTCAATTTTATTTATTTTTCATTGAACCAGCTATTTGTCTCATAAGTTTTTTTTACTGTCTTTTTGTTCTCTATTTCATTTAATTCTACTTTAGTTTTTATTATTTCCTTCCTTCTAGTGTCTTTGAGCTTCATTTGTCCTTCTTTTTCTGCTTCTTTAAGGTGTAATGTTAGATTGTTTATTTGAGATCTTTTTTGATTTTTGAGATAGGCCTGTAATGCTATAAACTTCCTTTTTAGTACTGCTTTTGCTACATCCCCAAAGGTGTGATATGTTGTATTGTCATTTTCATTTGTCTGTGTGTAACTTTTGATCTCTCGTTTCTTCTTTGACCCAATAGTTGTTCAGTAGCATGTTGTTTAATCTCCACATATTTGTGGTTTTCCCAGCTTTCTTGTAGTAGTTCAAGTTTCATACCGCTGTGGTCAGAAAATATGCTTGGTATGATTTAATTTTTCTTAAACTTGTTGAGACTAGTCTTGTGCTCCAACATATGATCTCTCCTTAAGAGTGTTCCATGTGCACATGTGAAGAATGTATATTCTGTCGTTTGGGGATGGAAAGCTCTCTATATATTGGTTATGTCTATTTGGTCTAATGTGTCATTTAAGGATGATATTTCCTTACGGATTTTCTGTGTAGTTGATCTATTCATTGCTGTCATTGAGGCATTCAGGTTGCCTACTATAATTGTATTTTTTTCATTTTCTCTCTTAGGTTTGTTAGTAATTACTTTATATATTTTGGTGCTCTCAGGTTGTATGCATATATATTGATAAGTGTTATGTATTCTTAATTGTCCCCTTTATCATTATAAAATGTCCCATCTTTGTCTGATATAGTATGGCTATACCCACTTTTCTCTGGATGCCATTTGCTTGGAGTATTGTCTTCCCCCGCTTCACTTTGAGTCTGTGTTTGTCTTTGTAGCTGAGGTCGATTTCCTGAAGGCAACATATAATTGGGTCTTGTTTTGTAATCCATCCTGCTACTCTTCACATTTTGATTAGTGAGTTCCGTTCATTTACAGTTAGGGTGATTATTATTATTTTTTTGTTCATTTTATTGGGGTAACATTGGTTAATACAATTATATAATTTTCAGGTGTACATTATCATTTGACATCTATATATTCTATTGTGATTACCACCCAAAGTCCAGTTTCCTTCAGCTACCATATTGTGATCCCCTTTGCCCACTTCACCCTACCCCTTCCCCCTATATTTGACTCTCTTTACACTATCTACCTCTCTCCTCCTCTCTCACCCCCTACCCTCTGGTAACCACTAGTCTATTGTCCATGTCCCTGAATTTCTGTTTGTTTGTCCTGTTCATTTGTTGCTTTTAGGTTTATATCCCACATATAAGTGATATCATGTGATTTTCAACTTTTTCTTTCTGACTTATTTCACTTAGCATGATTATCTCGAGGTCCAACCATATTGTCGCAAATGTCAATATCTCATCTCTTCTTATGGCTAAGTAATATTCCATTGTATATATGTACCACAGCTTCTTTAGCCAATCATCTATCGTAGGACACTTTTGCTTCCATGTCCTGGCCACTGTGAATAATGCTGCTATGAACATCAGCGTGCAAATATCTTTACAGATATGGGTTTTTAAGTCTTTGGGGTAAACACTCAGTAGAGGGATTGCTGGATCATATGATAGATCAATTCTTAGTTTTCTGAGGAACCTCCATAGTGTTTTCCATAGTGGTTGTACCAATTTGTAGTCCCACCAGCAAAGTATGAGGGTTCCTTTTTCTCCATATTCTCTCCAACATTTGTTGTTACTTGTCCTCTTGATTATAGCTATTCTAGCAGGTGTGAGATGGTACCTCATTGTGGTTTTGATTTGCATTTCCTTAATAGCTAGTGATGTTGAGCATCTTTTCATGTATTTGTTGTCCATTTGTATGTCCTCTAGGGAGAAGTGTCTGTTCAGGTCCTCTGCCTATTTTTCGATTGGATCATTTAATTTTTGTTGCTATTGAGTTGTTCGAGTTCTTTGTATATTTTGGATATTAGGCCCTTATCGGAGGTGTTGCTTGCAAATATATTTTCCCATTCAGATGGTTCTCTCTTTATCTTGTTGATGATTTCTTTTGCTTATCTTTGGATTTTAAGAAGCTTTTTAGTTTGATATAGTCCCATTCATTTATTTTCGCTTTTATTTCCCTTGCCTTTACGGT
>NW_006443138.1:31370029-31371525 GCF_000325575.1 Pteropus alecto
TTATTTGTGTCTTTTCTCTTTTTTCTTTAGTGAGTCTAGCCAGGGATTTGTCAATTTTATTAAACTTCTCAAAGAACCAGCTCTTTGTTACGTTTTTCTACTTATTGTTCGTTTTCAATTTCATTTATTTCTGCTCTAATTTTGATTATTTCTTTCCTTCTACTGACTTTAGGCTTCGTTTGTTCTTTTCTAGTTTTCTAAGATTAAGCGTTAGGTTGTTTATTTGGGCTCATTCTTGTTTTTGGAGATAGGCCTGTAATGATATGAACTTTCCTCTCATGATCGCTTTTCCATGTTCTGAAAGTTTTGGTATGTTGTACTATCATTATCATTCGTTTCTATGTATCTCTTGATCTCTCTTTTTATTTCTTCCCTGACTCAGTTATTCTTCAGTAGCATGTTGTTTAATCTCCATGTATTTGTGGTTCTTCCTGCTTTCTGTTTAATCTCTAGCTTCAAAGCATTATGATCAGAGAATATGGTTGGTATGATTTCAACCCTCTTATATTTGTTGAGGCTATCTCTGTGTCCCAGTATGTGGTCGATCCTTCAGAATGTTCCATGTGCACTAGAGAAGAAGGTATAAACAGCTGTTTTGGGATGGAATGTCAGTTATGTACAGTTGGTTTAAAGTGTCATTTAAGGATGTTATTTCCTTATTGATTTTCTGAATGATCTGGCCATATCCAACAGTGGCCATATCCAACACATGGTTTAAAGTGTCATTTAAGGATGTTATTTCCTTACTGATTTTCTGAATGATCTGGCCATATCCAGCAGTGGGGTATTTAGGTCCCCTACAACCATAGTGTTTTGGTCTTTTTCTCCCTTTAGTTCTGTTAGTAAATGCTTTACATATTTCAGGGCTCCTTGATTGGGAGCATAGATATTAATAAGTGTAATGTCTTCTTGATGCATGATTCCCTTTATCATTATGAAGTGTCCTTCAGTATCTTTCTTTACCTTTTTTATTTGAAGTCTATTTCATCTGATATTAGTACTGCTACTCCTACTTTTCTCTGAATGCCAATTGCTTGAAATATCATTTTCTACCCTTTCACTTTGAGTCTATATTTGTCTTTGGAACTGAGATGTATCTCTTGGTGGCAGCATATGGTTGTTTGTTTGTTTGTTTTTTTAAATTTAATCTGCGACTCTGTGCCTTTTTATTAGTGAGTTCAGTCCATTTATATTTAGGGTGATTATTGAGATATGAGGTCTTCCTAGAAACATTTTAGTTTTTGCTTTCTGGTAGCTCGGTGTTTCCATTGCTTCCTTGTTCTTATGTTTCTGTTTTCTTTATTTTGGTTGGCTTTTGTGTTTTTTCCCTCTGGTTCTTCTTGTTCTATGTTATATACTTCTGTTCTGAATCTTTGGTATGTGGTTACCATTACAACTATGTAATGGATAGTTATATATATACAGTCATCCCTTTTCTTCTGTGCATGCCTTATCTCCATTTCCCTTCGTGAATTTGGATCTTTGAATCCTCCCCT
>NW_006443138.1:31372491-31380098 GCF_000325575.1 Pteropus alecto
TGTTTTGGATCTCATTGAGTTTTTTTCAGAAGTACCATCCTGAATTCTCTGTCATTTAAGTAGCGTATTTCTATGTCTGTAAGCTTATTTTCTGGAGTTTTTCTCTTTCTTTCTGAGATGCTTTGTCACCTTGGTTGTTCATGATGTTTAATGGACTATTTCTCTGCCTGGGCATTAATGGAAGTGTATTCTGCTTTTTTTTCCCCCCCAGAAAGAAGATTTATTGTATAAATGTCTTTATATAATAAATAGTGTGTTAAGTCTCTTTAGCCTGCTACAAAGGAGGCACTTTTCTTTTGACTTCTAAGCCTCTTGGATTCCTGCTTTATTTAAAGCCTAAATAATGTTTTTTTAATTTTCTTGTAGAAATTTAATCACACTCTCTACTTTCAATTTCAGTCCCTGTCAGTGTTAGCAACAGTTTTGCTAATGTTTGTTCAGATTCCCCTGGGGCTTTGTGATTTTGGTCTTGGAGGGTACGGGGGGAGGGCCCCTCTGGGTTGGGGGTTGGGGTCTGCAGCTCAGCCTCAATTTTGCAACTGGGGCCGGTAAAAATCAACTGTTGTTTTCTGCGGTCCCGTCCCGCTTCTCTGCTTTCTGCCCTGATGACTGGGCCCTGCTGCTGGCTGTGTAGAAGTCCCGGCACTTCTAGTCAGGGTTGTTCAGGGAAGTCACCACACCTTCATCTCTCCCCCTCCTCTTGCAAGGAGCTCCGGCAGCTGCTTTGTGCACTCTCTCTTCTCCTCTGATACCCTATGATGTAAGTAAAGTTAAGCTCAATGTTGTCCCAGAGGTCCCTTAAACTATCTTAATATTTTTTTGTTTTTCTTTTTTTGTTATTACAATTCAGTGTTTTCTGCTACCTTGTCTTCCAGATCCCTGATTCTGTTCTCTGCTTCATCTAAATTATTGTCAATTCCATCTAATGTATTATTTAGTTCATTTACTGTATTCTTCATTTTTGATTGGTTCTTTTTATGGTTTCTATTTCTGTGTGTTAAGTTCCCAATGACTTCATCTATTTTTCCCCTAAGTTCTTTGGACATCCTTAGGAGCAATGTTTTGAACTCTGTATCTGGTAGATTGTTTGCCCCCATTTTATTTAGTTCTTTTTCTTGGCAGAGCAGCCTTATATGGTAGGTGTCCCATGGGGTCCAGTGGCACAGACCCCATGGTCACCTGAGCCGAGTGCTACAGGCGTGTCCCTTGTTTGGGTTGTGTGTGCCTTCCTGTTGTAGTTGAGCCTTGGTTGCTGTTGGTACATTAGTGTTTGGGATTGACTCTCAGCCTGCCTGGCTGTGAGGACCGGACATGCCTGGAGAGGATGAACTGTTGTGCAGTGACTAATCCCATGGAGCGGGATTTGTTTGAGTTGTGCTGTGGTGTGGTCTGAAGCTGGTCACTTGGTTTGTTGGTTTTGGGGCCTCTTGGGAGAGGCTCTGCTGGATTCCTACCCCAACTGCTTCCTGTGCATAGCCCAGGGTCAGCTGGTAGGTACTACAAAGTGACCCACATTTAGTAGCTGCCTGCGCTGGGCTCTGAGGCACATGGGAGAGGCTATATTCCAAACCGAAGCTGGCTGCCTCTAGCGTTGGGCCTGGGTCACCTAGCAAAAGGTATACTGAGGTCAGCTGCTGTTTGTTTGCGGTTTGTGGACCTTTGAGAGATTTTAGGAACATCTTTAGCGTGGGCTGAGGCCTCCTGCTTGTGAGGAATAGCAGTCGAAAGAGAATTGGGCTGGTGCGTAAGTTAGGCAGGATCTGTAGAATTGGGGAGCGCTGTTAGCCAGCATGGAGACTCAGATTTGGCACCAGCAAGATAAGTAGGGGGAGAACTCTACGTAGGAACAAAGCACCTGCCTGCCAGCTGTATGGGGGAGGGGCTCAACAAAGGAACAGTGGTGCCTGCCAGCACTTCTGCCCCTCGCCCTGAAGGCAGACAGTTCAGTTCCTCTCCTGGCTTTTGGAGCTGCTGTTTCTTCACTCGAGCTTAGGGCAAGTGTTTGTGAGCAAGTGAGTTTTTGTTCAGGCCCTTTAAGATAATGCATCAATCTTAAGCAGCCCTCCATCTCACCAAGACGGAATTTCTTCTAGTTTTTTCAATAAGATGTTGTGGGGACTCCTCTTACCTGCATTGAGCTTTGGGCTGGGTAGCCTGGTGTGTGGCTGGACTGGGACCCCTCACTTCTCAGAGGGGAACTCTGCAGCCGAGACATCCCTCCTGATTCTTAGTCAGTGCACATGGGTTGGTAACCAGTCTATTTCACATTTCACCCCTCCTACCAGTTTCAACATGACTTCTTTATATCCTTAGTTGTAGTAGTTATGTTCAGCTAGTTTTCAGGTGGTTCTCAAGGGGTGGTTCTAGAGGCCTAGGTCATATTCAGGTTTAATTTTTTGGCAAGAATACTTCATTGGTGTTCCCTATTTCCTCTTCCGTTACATTGTGTGATACATAATAATATCTGGTTGTCTCTTAAATTATATTTTGAAGCAGATAGGCCATAGACATTTAAACCTAATCAATGCATTAGGTATAGATAAAATTTGTTATGATTATTAGAATTGTTAGGGCATAGAAGGGTTAAATAGTAGATTGATAGACCAAATTATGTAATTAGTCATCACAAATATCTGTTCTACCCTTGGAGGTTTTTGGTATGCTTATTTCTATACCAGGTAGGCTCATATAGTCTTTAATAAAAGGATAATGTTGTTAGCTGAGCCTAAACTATTGGAAGGAGACTCTACATGGCACATATGAGGAGACAGGCAGTGTAGATAATCCTTTTTGATGGTCAGAAGTACGTTAGCATTCCATTGCAAAAGTTATTGGAAAAAAAAGTTTATGTGTATTGTGGAGATTTTTATCCAGTAAGGAAATGACTTATGGAAAGGAATTCAAAGGGTAAGATGTTTCTGGATGCATTTTAGTCCTAGAGATATGAATAGTGGGGCCTAATAGGAGTAGGCGTTTGGGAATCCAGTTTTGTTTTAACATTTTTATTAATACTATGGGAATGGGGAGTACAAAAGTTATCAGGTGTACAGAAGATATAAAATCCTTGTGGGTAGTAAAATGCAGCGTTGGTGGGGATCAGTTGTAGAAATAATTCATGAAACTTTGATCACGAAAATTAGAGGGCAAGTGGGTTTAACTGTATAAAGATAATCTATACTATATTTAGAAGACAGTGGGCCTGGAAGTCATCATATAGTTCTCTTGAAAATAGTATCTCATATAAGTAAAATGGACATAATAATGTACCACCAAGAGTATTATCAAACAAATAGAAAATGTTAGTCCTCTGAAATGAAGTTTCTGCACTCTGGTTACTGCATTTCAAGAAAGATATAATTGGCGTGGAGAAGATACAGGAACGGATAATTTAAATGATCAAAGCAATGAAGGCATTGAAGAATGGACTAAAAGATTAGTAGAGTTCAACCTAAAAAATATAGTGAATGAGCAGTAATATGTTTAAGTACTAAAATTAAAACAGTAGTGAAAGGATTACAGATTTATCTCTAGATTATTATATAGTAGAACTAGAACATCTACTTTTTGATATGAAGGAGGTAAATTTTGAACAAATAAAAGTATTATTTTACAAGTATAAAATGTATATAACAAGTATAAAATGTTTGCAACCCATTTCCCTAAGAGGTAATAGAGCATGAACATGAATAATTTAAAATGTTGCATGTTAGTAGGTTGTTATGGGAAATCAGAATGTTTTGAGGTACAGAACATCCCAGGCCTTTGAAGTTGATCTGATTTGAATCAACAAGGCTAATTCACAAGCTGTCCCTTACTGCTTCTGCTAAGACAAAATACTGGGGCTAGATGAACAAGTTTTTTGTTTTTGTTTTTTTACTAGTTTTAAAATCAGACAGGTTTTCTGATTATGAAAAAAAGCCTAATGTAAACATTAGTGCTAAGAAGAGGTTTTAAATATATTTTGGGCTGGAGTTCTTTTAGAGTATCAAAAAGAAGATATGTGTTTGTTGCATTCTTTCTGACTTTGATCAAGGGCTGCTTTTACTTAAAATCCAGAGAATATTACTATGAATATAAACTCATTGCCTTTTTTGTTTGTCTTCTTCTGCAAAAATATTTTGTAATTCCTGATATTATTACCTTGGCAATTCAATAACAAGGAATTGGAATTGTTTTCATTTCCTTTTGCATTCCTTTTTCAGTCATGTGGAAACCTTTTGATGTTTTAGACAAAAGAGATTGCATATAAATATTTAACCGAAAATACTTCTTTTTCCAAAATGCAATTTTTTTGGAAGGCAAGGGACTCTAGTCAGTCTTAAATTTTAATGATTTTAAAATATTGAGCCCAAGGTTATTAGGAATGACAATAATGCCTTCTTTCGTTTTTGATGACTTTTATAAGGTTGCTCATCAGTTTGAAAGTTCTTATTTTCAAATAGATAATAAAAACATGGCACAAAATGTAAAAATTACAGAAAGATAGACATTGAAAAGTAAAGTATTTTCCCACTCTTGTCACTAGTCACCTAGTTCTCTTCTTAGGCTATCACTATTATCAGTTTATTGTATAATTCCCCAGAGATACTATAGGATTATACAAACATATGTGTATGTATATGTTTGTTTTGTTTTATTTACACAAATGGTACCATTATTGTACACACTAAGGTCTATCTGTTTTCATTGAAAGTAAATTTTGGTGATTGGGCAGTGAACAATCTAATTCTTTTTAACAACTGTATGATATTTTACTGGATGACCAAAATTTGTTTAACCAGTCCCTGTTGGGTTGTTTCCAGGGTTTTGGTATTATAAATAATGCTTCAGTGAATTTTCTGTGTTGTTTCACATACACACACACACACACACACACACACACACACACTGCACATATTTTCATATTATAATTATTTCTAACAGCCTGTAGTATAAAATGTTATATGCATTAGTCACAAAAATTCCAGTAGGGGTCAGTGTTTTTTTTACCTTATTGTAATAAAAATGAAATTCCATAATGATGCATCTGAGTATAACTTTTTTGTAGTCGAACATATAAAATGCATTATAAGAGTTTCAGTTGGTGTTTTTACTCTCTCATTTTGCTTTGAAGATTTTGGTGCCTCTGGTTTTGCTACGACAAGTGCTTTTGGAGTTGACAAGACGTGGTCAAGAATCTGTGAGCGATTTGCTGCAGTTTGGTGTGACTTATTTGGAGGACTATGCAGCAGAGTACATCATTCAGCAAGGTGGCTGGGTATGAACTGTATTTTTAAAAAAATTTTTTCTTTAAAAAATAAGCCCTTGTGGATGTCGGTTTTAACAGCATAGATTTAATATTATCATTTAATATTTAATACTGATTACATGATGATCAATGGAAAGGCTATTCTACATTTTAAGTTAAACTACTAAGATTTTACCTATAGTAAATTGACATGTGATACTTTTAAGTAGTTCTAATTATGAAACATTTCATACTAAAAAAAATATGTTAAAAACTAAGGATTAAGGAATAATGAAATTAACACCTATGTATCTATTATCCCGGTTTAAGAACACAGACAGCACTCTTGAATTTTCTTAATGTGCCCCTCCTAGATTTCAGCATGCTTCTATCTACTTCACAAGGGTAACTCCTATTTTTTTAAATTATAGTTTACACACACACACACACATGCACATATGTAGTTTACATACACACACACACGCACATATATATCCCTAGACAATATATTATTTTGTATATTTTGAACTTTATTTAAATAATGTCATGTTCTGTGTATTTTTTCTGTAACTTGCTTTTTTCACTCAACGTTATATTCTTGAGATTTATCTAGGTCATCGTTTCTCAACCTTTTTATTCATTATCATGCCCCTAAAAGGTCATTTTTAGACATTCTTATCCTAATCATCTCCCTTCTCCCTCCTTGAAATTTTAATACCACAGATATAAGTCTGTCTACTGTGGCCTGTTGGAGGACCACAAGCCATTGTAATATCTAAGATTTCCCCCACCTCTTCAAACCACTTTGACCTTCAAAATCATCGCCGTTGAGAATGCATGATCTAGTTTGATGTGTTGGCAGGTGTTTAGTATTCCATCTTGTAAATATGTCCCAATTTATCTATTACCTTATCAGTAGACATTTTCACTTTTTTGCTATTGTAAACATGTTGTTATGAACATTCTTACACATATGTACAAGAGCTGCTCTGTGTATATACTTGGGAGTAGAATTTCTGGGTCCAAGAGTATAGACATATTCGAGTTTACAAGATAATGCCAAAGTGTTTTCCAAAGTGGTTTTCCAACTTAAACTTTGTCAGCAATATATAAGAATTTTCGTTGCTCTACATCTTCCCTAACATTTAATGTTATCAGACTTATTTTTAAAATCATTTATTAAAATAAGATTATTTTGGAATAATTTTAGATTTACAAAAGTGTTATAAAGTGCTCCCATATACCATTCAACCAGTTTCACCCAGTATCAGCATCTTATATAACTATGATATCTTCGTCAGATTGAGTGCATTCCATATTGATTTTATATCCAGCAAATTTGTTAAACTCTCTTATTAATTATGATTATTTCTAGGTACCCTTGGGTTTTCTACATAGAAAAGTACTCTGTCTGTTGAATAATGACAGATTTTTTCTTTGATGAGTCTATCTTTTTAAAAATTTTATTTCACTAATCAGGATCTCCAGTACAATAATAATAGACATAATGTTAGTAGGCATTCTTGCCTTTTCCTTTTGTTGAAATGAGTGCTTTTAATTGTTTCACCATTTAGTTGTATCAATCTCAATGAATGAGGCCTATTATTTTTGTTTGGTCTTGGTTTTCAAGGTATGCTGGCTTCATAAAAGAAGTTAGAGTTGGGAAGAATGTTTTCTCTCTTTCTCTACTTGGGAATGGTTTATATGAGATTTAAATTATTTGTGCTTTGCTTCATACATCATGCCTGTAAAACCACATGGTATTTCCTTTGAGGAAAGATTTCTGTTTTTTCTTGCTAATTTTTGATAATTTTTTAGGATATTATCCCTAAATTTTCAATTTTGTTGACTTAGAGCTGTTCATAATACCCTTTTATGTTTTGAAAGAGGTTACAGTAGATTTTTATTTCTTAATTCTTTTATATTACTTACTTTTTAAAAAAGTCTTATTTTGGAGAATTTTAAACATACATGAAAATGGACAAGATAGTATAATCAACCCCAGTCACTTAGCCCTAATAATCATTAACTCATTGCCAGTTATGCTTTATTCACGGCCTGATTACTTTCCCTCTTAATATTATTTTGAAGCAAAATCCAGACATTATATAATTTTATCTATAAAAAAATTTAGTATTTCTATCTAAAAAAATAAAGGCTCTTTGTTTATTTTTGATCAATACCATTATCACATCAAAAATTAAAAAATTATTTCTTCATATCAAATGTCCTATTAGTATTCAGATTTCCAGATGTCTCAAAAATGTTTAATCTCTGCATCATATGGAGCAATATCTCCCTCTTAATTCCTATTATTACTTCTTACATATATAAAATAATTATTTATATAAAATAATTTTTATTTACTTACATAAAATAA
>NW_006443138.1:31380315-31403296 GCF_000325575.1 Pteropus alecto
TAAAATAATTTTTTATTGCTCAGGATATTTTTTCTAGTGTCTTGTTTTTTTTTTTTTTTTAATGAATACAAATTCAAACTTAGGGAAGCTCTTGAAAATCAAAACGAAACAACAAAGCTTTTATATCATTTACTAACCTGTTCTTGTCTTAGGAGAGAGAGGGTAGTTCATGTAAGATTAAAACTAAGTGTGGTGGTATGAAAAAAGACAATATCATTATTGACAAAGTTATAAATAGGTGGCATTTGCAGAAAAGAGGCCCTTGAAAGTTTCTAAACAATAGTAAAATCATTTAGGAAATTTAAAAGTGTCTAATAGGCCAAAAAGGGAATGAGGTTAGTAAATTGCCTCAAGACTTTGAATAAAATACTGAATTTGAAAGTTACTGGGACTTGGATATGTAAAAATAGGGTGGTAAGTTGGATTATGCTTATAGTTCAAATAAACTACTCTGACAATACACCACTTCACAGGTCACGTGCTTTTCCAGGGACTTTTCTTTCCCTTAGTGGGTCCTGGCAGAAGGTTTGCTCAGCCCTTTTTAAGATAACTGCTTAGCCCCAAAGCTAAAACATGAGAAAGGAAGAGAGGTGGAATGAACACCTTAAGAGATTCTACAGAGAAAACACCCCCTTTTCTCATGCTCTACTTTTCCTCATGCTTAAAGAAACAGAGCATTCAACTTTCCTGAAGTAGAACTTTTTAGGAATATTTACAGGTCTATGGGACCAGTCAGACACAAATTTTACACGTTTCTTCAAAGCATTAACTTCTTTATCCTTTTACAACTTCTGACTGAAAGCTTTAGTCTCTGCTGGTGTACATTTCCACATCAACCATAATCTGCCCATCTTCTTGTGCAGAAGGGCTGTCATAGTTGCGACCTACCTCTTGAACTACTCTCTCCTGATTCATGTTGTGCATCTGAAAGAAAGAGTCTTCTCCATACCTCCATTGTGGATAGAGAATGAGGCAGGTACATGTTCCAGCCCCTCAATTTTCTACTGCCATTGTCATTGCCATTGCTGTTGATTATGGGTAGCTCTGCCCAGGAACCTTCTTTTCCTATATGATGCTTGTAAAGGAAGAAGAAAACTGTAGCAAATGTTATGTATTCCTTTTTTGATTTTTAATTTTATTATGATGTAGTGCATCAAAGTTTGTTGATTATAATTTGTTACGGAGGAAGTATTTTATTCAACTAAAATATGTGTGCTAAAGAAAAGAGAAATAATATGGATAACTAATTTGTTAATATTTAAAATGTGTTTTTCTCTCTAAATTTGAATGCCCAGTCTGTATTTTACATTATTGGGTCTAAGCAACACTTGTTTTTTGCCGTTTAAAACCAAGAGATTGCTTTTCAGTCAGTTGGTGAAACTGTTTCCTCTAATACAAAGTGTCAGCATGAATTACCTTTACTTTGTGTTAAACACTACATTGACAGCTCTTAAAACCATTAGGGCACTCTTCCAGAGAAGACTCATTTGGCTACTTGATGTTGCATGTCTATTATATAAAGTCTGTCCTATGATTTTCACAGGTAATGTGTTTGTCTTCAGCCACTTGAACGTGACATCAGGGTGAAACAAAGTGCAAAAGTCTGTGTGCAGGTTTTTTGTTTGGATATAAGTTTTTAACTCCTTTGTGTAAATACTAAAGAGTACAATTTAGTAAGAGAATGTTTAATTTTGTAAGAAACCACCAAGCTGTCTTCCAATGTGGCTGTACCATTTTGCATTCTCACTGGCAATGAATGAGAGTTCCTGTTGCTCCACATTCTTGTCAGCATTTGTGTTGTCAGTGTTCCAGATTTTGGCCATTCTAATAGGTGCATAGTGGTATCTCATTTTTTGTTTATTAAATTTTATAGATTAATTTTTAATAGTTCCAAGTCAGGACAACTCACTGTCCATCAACAGGTAAATGGATAAACAAGTTTATGATACCCATACAATGGAATACAGCTTAGCAATAAAAAGGAATGAACTGTCATGCACTGCACGTTTGTGGGGAACCTGGTGCTAAACCATTAGTAGAAGACCTGCTTCTGGGTAGGGGTTTCGTATGTAGCAGAGCAGCTCCCTCGTTGAGATCTATTGAAAGTGAGCCCTCAACACAAGGGTTTGTCCGTCTCCTCCCCTACCCCTGTGCCTGGCATGCAGCAGTGGTGTGGGGGAAAGGGAGAGCTGCCCTCATTTTTTACCCTTCTCTTCCCCTTTTCTCTGGGGCCAGGCCCTCCCTGGGGGCATCACCCAAGCAAACTGCCTATGAGCTCCGCTCACAGGGGTCCACGGGTCTGGCAGCACAATGGGAGGTGGATCCCCAGACCGAAGGGGGCACCCACCCGCCTCCCTGCCTCTAAAAAAAAAATAAATAAATAAAAAGGAATGAACTTCTGATACATTCAGTGACCTGAATAAATATCAAAAATGTTTTGAATGAAAGACTTTTTGATTACTTATATGAAACTCTTAAAAAGGCAATTTTATGGTAATAAAATGATCACTGGTTGCCTAGGGCCAAAGAGCAGCGGAGGGATTCGGGAGGGAAGAACAGAAGGGAATCTTTTGGCATGTTGTAGATGTTTCCTATCTTGTTTTTTGTCCACTCTTTTTTTTTTTTTTGCCTTTTTCCCCCAGCTTTGTTGAAGTATAATAGACAATTAGTTGCTCATATTTACATTGTATAATTCAGTGATTTTTTTTGTCAACTATAGATGGCATATAATAATATATCAGTTTCAGTTGTACAGCATAGTGATTAGAGATCTATATAACTCACAAAGTGGTCACCCTACTAAATTTAGTACTCCTCTCCCCTTTACATATTTTTACAACATTGTTGACTATTTTCCTTATGCTACACTTTATATCTTCATGACTATCTTGTATCTATCCACTTGTACATTTTAATCCCTTTACCCTTTTTCACCGTTTTCACCATCCCTCCAACTCCCACTCCCATCTATGAGCCTGAGCCTTCAAAACTCATAGATACAAACTCTCTATATCTATGAGTTTGTTTCCATTTTTGTTCTTTATTTTGTTCTTTAGATTCCACATGTATGTGAAATTGTATGGTATTTGTCTTTATCTGACTTACTTCATTCAGCACAATACCCTCTAGGTCCACCAAGGCAATATCTTTTCCACCACCTTCGTTTTATGATGAACTATAGAAATAATCCCTGAAAGTATAGTGTTATCATCACCTTTGTTTTAGTCTGTGTGTCTTTTAATCTGAAGTGAGTCTCTTGTAGGCAGCCTATGTAGAAGTCTTGTTTTCTTATCTATTCAGCCACTCTGTCCTTTGGTTGGAACACTTAATTCTTTTCCATTTGAGGAACTTGTTGATAAATATGTAGTTATTACCATTCTTTTTTCATGTTTTTTTTCCCCCACTCTTTAATTCCCCCCCACCTCCACGTCCGCCTCTGACCTATGGATGTTGCCATTTCCCCTTAAGAACTGGATCTCTGAAGGCAGGGCATCTCCTCCCACATGCTCGCGACATGCACTCGGGGCCTGGTGCACCCAGGGCCTAGCACCCCTGGTGCACTCAGGGGGCCTGGTGCGCCCAGGGCCTGGCGCACCTGGGATATGGTCCATTGCTCCACCTGGGACACTTCTGCGTGTAAAGAACTTAGGACCTTCTGCGTGTAAAGCAGACATGTTAACCACCACACTATGGAGCCACCCCCTATTTTCATGTTTTTGATCCATGTTTTTTCTTCTTAAAGAAGGCCGTCCAACAATTCCTGTAATACTGGCTTAGTGGTGATAAATTCCTTTAGCTTATTTTTATCTGGGAAGCTCTTTATCTGTCCTTTGATTCTAAATGATAGCTTTGCTGGATAAAGTATTGTTGTTTGTAGATCCTGGGTTTTCAACACTTTGAAAATTTTGTGCCAAGCCCTTCTGTCCTGCAAAGTTTCTTTTAAGAAATAAGCTGCTAGTCTTATGGGAGCTCCCTTGTAAGTAACTAATTGCTTTTCTCTTGCTGCTTCTAAGATTCTCTCTTTGTATTTAACGTTTGGCATTTTAATTATGTGTCTTGGTGTGGGCCTCTTTGGGTTCATTTTTTTGGGGACTCTCTGAGCTTCTCCAGGTTAGTGAAGTTTCCCATCATTATTTCTTCAAATAGATTTTCAACTTCTGTCGTCCCTCTTCAGGTGCCTCTCTGACACGGACGTTGTTTCCTTTAATTTTGTCCCTTAGGCTCCCTAAATTATTATTATATTCTTGGTTACTTTTTTCTTGCCATTCTGATTGGGTGTCCTTGGCTTCCTCAACCTCTATATTGGTGTTTCAATCCTCTTCTTACTCCACTCTGTTGATTCCCTGCAATATACTCTTCATCTCAGATATTATATTCTTCATTTCTGACTGGTTCCCTTTTATAATTTTCATATCCATTTTTATGTTTTTTTTATCTTTGTTAAAGGTCTCACTGAGTTCATCTACACTTCTCCCAAATTCATCGAGCATCTTTATAATCAGTGTTTTGAATTCTGTATCTGTGAGATTGCTTGACTCAACTTCTTTGTCTTCCCATTTTGTCTGCCTTTCTGTATCTGTTTCTATGTAGTAATAAGCAAAGCTCCTAAGTTTCCTGGTCTTATTAGTGCAGCTTTGTGTGGTAGGTGTCCAGTGGCACAGTCCTGAGAGGGGTTCAGCGGCAGGCCAAGTTTAACCCCAGCCTGTGCCCTCCGGGGCCACCTGTTAATATTCAGCAAGGAATCCAAAGCTGTGCTTATAGTTGCCACAAGAAGCCACGCCAGAAACCGAGATCAGCTACCATCAGTGTGAGTCTTGGTACTGCTCAGCATGTGTCACCGGACTCACCAAGAACACAGCGGAATGTGGCTTGGGTGGGGCCATGAATTGAGAGAAGTGGAATTTCAGGGAATGCTCTGGGCTGAGTGACCTCTGTTTTCCAGTTTGATGACACTTCAATTTTGGCAGCTCTGCATCTGCACACTGGGAGGGGAGAGGGCTCAACAGAGGATACCACCAGCACTTGTGCCCTGTAGAAAGTCTCACCTCCGGCCCTCGCTCTGACAACTCAGTATCCCTCTGTAAGTACTTGGTGTCTGCTGAGGAGCTGACTGGGCGCTGATGCTCAGAGCGAGCAGGTCCGTCACTGTGAATGTCTAGTTGCAAACATGGCCCCTTTTAGAGGCGGTTGCAGCTGCTGCAGCCTCTGTCCCATTCTGCCACTCAGGACCAGGCAGCTTTGCAGCCTCCTGTCTTTGCTCCCTTGTACCTCCAATCATTGCAGGGCGATTTCTTATTTTTCTCCTTAGTTGTAGAGCTTCTGTTCATCTAGACCCCCAGGTGACTCTGCTTGCTGTTTGCTCTGTGTTTCTGTTTCAACTTTGATGTGGTCATGAGGGGAGGAGTGAAGCTTCTATCATATACGCCATTTTGCCCTGGAAAATCTCTCATTGTCTTAACTTGCATTTTCCTGATGACATATAATGTGGAACATTCCTATTTTTTCTTTCTATCCTTAAAAATTTTTTTAAATTAAATTACAGTCGATATTCAGTATTATATTAGTTTCAGGTGGACAGCATAGTGATTAGATATTTATATATCCCTGTCCCTGACAACTCTAGTACCCACCTGACACCATTCATAGTTATTACAATATTATCGACTGTATTCTCTATGCTCTACTTTACATCCCCGTATTTGTAACTGCCAGTTTGTACTTAATCTGTTCACCTTTTTCACCCTGTCCCCAAACCCCCGCTCCCATCTGGGAACTATCAGTTTGTTTCTATTTTGTTTGTTCATTTATTTTGTTTTTTAGATTCCACACATAAGTGAAATCATATGTGGTATTTGTCTTTCTCTAACTTATTTCACTTAGTATAATACCCTCTAGGTCCATCCATGTTGTTGCAAATGGTAACATTTCATTCTCTTTTATGACTGAGTAATAGTCCATTGTATATATGTACTGTTTCTTCTTTATCACATTTTCTGTTGATAAGCACTTGATTGCTTCCATGTTGTGGCTATTGTGAATAATGCTGCAATGAACATAGGGATGCATATATCTTTTCAAATTAGTGTTTTGGATTTCTTCGGATAAATACTCAAAAGTGGATTTGCCTGGGTCATATGGTAGTTCTATTTTTAAGTTTTTGTGGAATGTCCATACTGTTTTCCATGGTTGCTGTCCTGATTTGCAATCCTACCAACAATGCATGAAGATTCCCTTTTTTCCATATCCTCGCCAAAACTTGTTTGTTGACTTACTGATGATAGCCATTTTGGCAGGTATGAGGTCATATCTCATCATATTTTTAATTTCCATTTCTCTGATGATTGGTGACATTGAACATCTTTTCATACGTCTTTTGGCCATCTGTATGTCCTCTTTGGAGAAATGTCTATTTAGGTCCTCTGTTCATTTTTTCATTGGATTGTTTATTTTTTTGGTGTTAAGTTGTATGAGTATTTTTGTTTTATAACTTTTAGGTATTAAACCATTATTGGACATATCATTGGCAAATATATTCTCTCATTCAGTTGGTTGTCTTTTTGTTTTGTTGATGGTGCTATGCAGTAACTTTTTAGTTTGATGTAGTCTTCCCCCCGCCCCCCTTTTGTTTCCCTTGTCCAAGGAGACAGCCAAAAAAAATATTACTCAGAGCAGTGTCAGAGAGTTTACCCGCCTGTGTTTTCTTCTAGGAGTTTTATAGGTTCAGGTCTTACATTTAAATCTTTAATCCATTTTGAGTTTATTCTTGTATGTGGTGTGAGAAGGTGGTCTGGTTTCATTTTTTGCATTTATCCAGTTTTCCCATCACCATCTATTAAATAGATTGTCTTTATCCCCTTGTATATTCTTGCTTCTTCTATCATGGATAGACTGACCATATAGGCATGGGTTTATTTCTGTGCTCTATCCTGTTCGTTGATCTAAGTGTCTGCTTTTATGCTATTATCATGCTGTTTTGATTACTATAGCTTTATAGTACAGTTTGATATCAGATAGTGTGATACCTCCAACTTTGTTTTTTTTCTCAAAACTGCTTTGACTATTCAGGGTCTTTTGTAGTTCCCTATAAATTTTAGGATTATTTGTTCTAGTTCTGTAAAAATGCCATTGCTATTTTGATAGGGACTGCATTGAATCAGTAGATTGCTTTGGGTAGTGTGGACATTTTTATCATGTTACTTCTTCTTATTCATGAGTATTATTATGCTTCCATTTATTTGTGTCTTCTTCAGTTTCTTTCTTCGGAGTCTTATAATTTTCTCAGTACAGTTCTTTTACCTCCTTGATTAAATTTATTCATAGGTATTTTATTTTTTTGGTGCAGTTTTAAACAAGTTTGTTTTTTAATTTCTCTTTCTGATAGTTCATTATTGGTGTATAAAAATGCAACTGATTTCTGAGTATTAATTTTGTATCTTGCTACTTTACTGAACTCATTTATCAGTTCTAGCAGTTTTTGTGTGTGTGTGTGGAATCTTTAGGGTTCTCTATAACCTAGTATGTCATTTGCTGGAGCATCTTTTCATATGCTTATTTGCCATGTGTATGTCTTCTTTGGTGTGGTGTCTGTTAAGGTCCTTGGCCCATTTTTAAATTGGATTGTTTATTTTCTTATTGTTGATCTTTAAGAGTTCTTCATATATTTTGGATAACAGTCTTTTATCAGATGTGTCTTTTGCAAATATTTTCTTCCATTCTGTGGCTTGTCTTCTCATTCTCTTGACATTGTCTCTCACAGAGCAGAAAATTTTAATTTTAGCAAAGTCCAGATTATCAATTATTTTTTTCATTGGTTATGCCTTGGCGTTTTATCTAAAAAGTTATCACCAAGCCTAAGGTCATCTGGATTTTCTCTTTTGTTATGTTCCAGGAGCTTTATAGTTTTGCATTTTACATTTGGGTCTGTGATCCATTTTGAGTTAATTTTTGTAAAGCGTTTATGATCTGTGTCTAGATTCTTTTTTTTTTTTTTTCATGTGGATGTCCAGTTGTTCCATCACCATTTTTGAAAAGGCTGTCATTTTTTCACTGTATTGCCTTTGCTTTTTTGTCAAAGATCAATTAACTGTATTTATGTGGGTTTATTTTCTGGGCTCTATATTCTATTCCATTGATCTGTTTGTCTATTGTTTTACTAATACTATAGCGTCTTCATTACTCTGGCTTTATAATAAGTCTAGAAGTCAGGTAGTGTCAGTCTTCCAACTTTTTTCTCCTTAATATTGTGTTGGCTATTCTCAGTCTTTTGTGTCTCTATATAAGCTTTAGAATCAATTTGTCAATATCTATTAAAAGACTTGCTGTGATTTTGGTTGGGATTGCATTGAATCATTAGATCAAGTTGGGAAGAACTGGCATCTTAACCATATTGCGTCTTTCTGTCCATGAACATGAAATATCTTTCCATTTATTTCTTTTTTGATTTCTTTCATCAGGTTTGTAGTTTTTCTCATTTAGATCTTATACCTATCTTGTTAGATTTATACCTTAGTATTTCTTTTTTGAGGTGCTTACGTAAATGGTATTGTGTTTTTAATTTCAAGTTTCACTTGTTCATTGCTAGTATATAGGAAAGCAGTTGACTTTTGTATATTAACCTGTATCCTGTAACCTTGCTATCATTGTTTATTAATTCTAGGAGTTTTTTGTCTGTTCTTTTGGATTTTCTACATAGACGACCATGTAATCTGTGAGCAAGACAGTTCTATGTATTCCTTCCCAATCTGTATACATTTTATTTCCTTATTAAAATTTCTAGGCCATCTAGTATCATGTTGAAAAGCAGTGGTGAGAGGGGACATTTTTGCCTTGTTCTGATCTTAGTGAGAAAACTAGTTTCTCTCCATTAAGCATGATGTTAGCTGTAGGCTTTTTGTAGGTATTCTTTATCAAGTTGAGAAGCTTTATCAAGTTGAGAAGGTTTCCCTTTAGTCCTAATTTACTGAGAATTTTATTATGATTGGATGTTACTTTTGTCGAATGCTTTTCTGCATCTATTGATAAGATCATGTGGTTTTTCTTTTGCAGCCTGTGGATCTGATGGATTACATTGTTTTTTGAATGTTGAGCCAGTCTTGCATACCTGGGATAAATCTCATTTGGTCTTGGCATATATTTCTTTTTTGTACATTGTTGGATTTTGTTTGCTAATATTTTTGAGAATTTTTGCATCTGTAGTTTTCTTTTAATGTCTTTGATTTTGGAATTAGTGTAATACTGCTCTTATAGAATGCGTTAGAAAGTATTTCTTTTATTTCAATCATCTGAAAGAGATTGTAGAGATTTGGTATATTTTCTTCCTTAAATGTTTGGTAGAATTCACCAGTGAACCTGCCTGCCCCTGGTCCTTTCTGTTTTGGAAGTTTATTAATTATTTACTCCATTTTAAAAATAGATATAGGCTTATTCAGTTTGTATATTTTTTCTTGTGGGAGCTTTGGCCGATTATGTCTTTCACAGAATTGGACCATTTCATCTAGGTTATCAAATTTGTGGGAATAGAGTTGTTCATAGCCTTAATTATCCTTTTAATGTCCATGGGATCAGTAGGGATGTCCTATCTTTCATTTCTGATATTAGTAATTTGTGTTCTCTTTTTTTTCTCAATTAGCCTGGCTTATTGATCTTCTCAAAGAAACATCTTTTGGTGTTGTAGATGTTTTTTCTATTGATTTCCTATTTTCAACTTCATTGATTTCTGTTATTTTTATTATCTTCTGCTTACTTTGGATTTAATTTTCTATTTTTTTTTCTAGTTTACTAAGGAGGAAGCCTAGATGATGGATTTTAGGTCTTCTTTTCTAATATATGTATTCAATGCTATAAATTTCCGTCTAAGCACTGCTTTCACTGTTTCACACTAATATTAATAAAGTTTTAATTTTTATTTAATTAAAAATATTTTAAAATGTCTCTTGAGATTTATTCTTTGACTCATGTATTATTTAGAAGTCTGTTGTTTAATCTTTAGGTATTTTAGGGATTTCCAGCTATCTTCTGTTACTGGTTTCTAGTTGTATTCCATTGTAATTTGAGAGTAGATATTGTATGATTTCTGTTCTTTTAAATTTGTTAAGTCACTGTGTTTCATGTCCCAGAGTGGTCTAGGTGAATATTCCATGTGAGCTTGGAAAGAATGTATGTCTTCTGTTACTGGATGACGTAGAATTACATAGATGTCCTTTGTAGCCAGTTGTTTGGTGGTGGTGTTGAGTTCAGCTATGTCTTTAGCGATTTTCTGCCTGCTGGATCATTTCTGATGGAGGAGTGTTGAAGCCTCTAATAATAATGGTGGATTTATTTATTTCTTCTTGCAATTCTATCAGTTTTTGCCTTTTATAGTTTCAGACTCTACTGGTAGGTGCATACACATTAAAGATTATTATTTTCTGTAGTTTGAAAATTATATGCATAGGTGTAGTGTTTTGACATTTATTCTACTTTATGTTCCCAGAGCTTCCTGAATCTATGGTTTAGTGTTTGACATAAATTTGGGGGGAAGTTCTCAGTCATTATTGTATCAAATATTACTTCTATTCCTTTCTTTCATCTCCTCATATTTCAATTACGTATACGTTACACCTTTTGTAGTGGTCCCACAGCCCTTGGATAGTCTGCTCTGTTTTTTCCATCTTTGTTATCTTTGCTATTCAGTTTTCAAAGATTCTGTTGAGATATCCTCAAGCTCAGAGATTCCTAAGCCTTGTCTAGTCTAGCAATAAGCCCATCAAAGGTACTCTTCATTTCTGTCACAGTGTTTTTCATCTCTAGCTTTTCTTTTGGTTCTCTCTTAGAATTTCCATCCCTCTGCTCACATTACGCATCTGTTCTTGCATGCTATCTACTTCATCCATCAGAGCCCTTAGCTTATTAATCACAGTTGTTTTAAATTCTTGGTGTGATAATTCCAACAGCTGCCATATCTGGTTCTGATGCTTGCTCCATCTCTTCGAATTGGTTTTTGCCTTTTGGTTTGCCTTGTAATATTGTCTTGATGGCTGGACATGACGTATTGGGTAAAAGGAACTGCTGTAAATAGGCCCATAGTAATGTGGTGGTGAGCTAGGGGAAAGGGGAAGCATTCTGTAGTCCTGTGATCAGATCAGTCTTTTACTGAGCCTATGCCTTTGCACGGTGACCTTCACAAGTGTTTTTAATTTTTTTTCTCTCCTCTTGGTTGTAGCACAATGGCTAGAGTGGGCTGGAGTTGGATGTTTCTCTCAACCCTGCATCAGTTAGGCTCTGATAATATACCAGCAGGTTAGGCTCTGGTTAACTAATTTTCCCTGGAGGCAGGCCTTGTTAAGAACAGAGTGCTCTGGCTATTTCAAAATGATTTCTTTTCCTCGCATCCTGCCAGAAGCATGAGGGGATTTTTCTCTGGTATTTGTTGTGAGTACCCAGTCGAGCTCCTGGAGATAAAGCTCACAAAATTATGGGGTTCTTCCCATGACTGAATTTCTTGAAGTTTTTAATGCTCAGTGTTGTACACACTGTGCCTCTAGTAATTTATCAGTTATAGTTCAGGTTTTCCTACCTCAACACTGGTTCCCAGGGCATATCCCCTGTGGTATGTAAGCTGTGACTCCCTTTGACTGTCACTTCAGTTTTGGTTTGCCCTGTGACCTTATTTCTCTTACAGATCTAATAAGAGTTACTGATTTTTCACTTTATTCGGCTTTTTACTTGTTATTAGAATGGAGTGGCGACTTCCACTTCTCCCAGAAACCAGAAGACAAAATGACCTCAAGCTGAGACTTTAAAAAAAAAGGATCTATATCATTTGTTCTTAGTTACTTCAACCATGGGCACATTTCTATGAAATCTTTGAAATGTCTATATGGAATATAGAAGCAATAATCACAGGCTGCACCAACTCTTGTTCTTTCTCTTGGTTTTTCCTGAGAAGCAGAATGACCTGGTAGTGTTTACTACTGTCTAACTACATAGCCTTAGATGAATCATTTTTATGCATATTTTTAGATTATTTATAAACTAATTAAATCATTGATAGTCCCTGCTCATTTTAAAAGGAGTTTGTGAAGATTAATTAATGTCTATAATATTGTTTAAGCCCTTCAGAGATTATTTTTCAGTATACAGTAAACCTTAATTGATTGCATGTGTTATGCTAGACTAGTACACAAAAGTTAAATAGAGTATAGGCTCTACTTTTGAGCTGAGATCTAGTTGAGGAAACATAAATGTATATAACTGTGTGCAGCATGTTATGTGCCGTAAGGTAGGTGTGTTCGAAGTGTAGTAGGAAGACAAAAGCAGGGGATTATTAATTGGGGTGCAATTAGAAATAAAAATTTCTTTAGGATCGTACATCTTAACTATAAGTAGCAATTAGTTTTTCAGAACTGGAGTATAACTTTATATTACTGTTTATACTGGGATTAGAATTATTATGTTATAAGTAGAGTTATAAGTTAGGGATGTGTGTATTTCTTCCTTTATCTTATTTTTTTTACTCTGCTGGAGAGTAGTAACTTAAGAACATGATTGGAAATAACAAGATTTGTTTGTGGCCCATGCTCTACTAAATATTATCCTGTGTTTGGAGGGAATTTGTTTAACTTCTAGGAGCTTCTGTTTCATCCACTACAAATGGGAAGAATAGCTTCTCTATCTAACAAAAATAACGATATAAAAGTGTTTTATGAAATGTTACATTTCATATATTTCTCTGAGTATTTTTTTTCTCTTCTTAAGTCCGATTGAAGTTTCCTTTGAGTTTTAATTTTGACTTATTTGCCTTGCAGCATAATTAGGGCACAAACTAGTTGGCATACTATGATTCTTCCTGACTCATCCTTGTTCCCTCCCTCCTTTTTCTCACTGTCTTTTCATTTCCTGGGATTGTGTTGCTACAATAGAAGTAAGACTGTCTCTTGAAAAGGGCAGTACAAGTCCACTGTGGTAAGGCTTCTCTTTCATTTTCTTCTATGTCATGTACTAAACTAAATACTTATTATGAAAAATTTAGTTTTAGATTACATAAAAGATTATTGGGGGAAATGTCATATGTCTTTTTGACTTTTTTCTCTTTAACTTGAAGCCACTCATTTCTATTTTAAGAATAGCAAACCTCAAAAAGTGTTTTGGTGATTTTTTTTTAGAAGTCAAGAATAAGTGAAAACTGTCTCTTGGAAATTTTAGGTAAGAATTTGTTAGAGTTTTCACATAGTTTGTGATCTAAAATCAGTTAAGTGGGTTTTGAAGCTGAAATAATTTTAGTGTAGTTAACAGTAAGTACTGTTTCATGAAATCTGTTTTATATATGAGTGTGGATGTTTACCGCACTGTGTTCTAAAATGTATTTTTGTGCGTCTCTGTCATCATATTAAGTGGAAAATTACTTCTAGAATATTTTCTTCACATCCTTCATTTTCTTATTTTAGATTAATAGTGATCCAAGAGGCATTTGGTTGTTAGTATCCTGTCTGAATGAAGAAAAGCAGTTATCCATTTTTATTTTTTAAGATGAATACTTAAGAGAGGGATATTGTATAAAGGCTGAGAAGTGATGATAAAGGTTTATTGGCACATTGGTGAGTCCCTAGGTGAGTTTACCAGTGAATATGGTCTTTGGTGTTCTGACAGATGGAAATGTTAAATCTCTAGGAGATCGGTTCATCAGCAGTTACAGCCCTGAAGTTACTGCTTTGTGTTTTTTGTATCAGTGGGACTAAAGAGATAGATATTTCCAACGATATAAATATTTTGTGCTAAAAATGATTAGATTGGAATGGCTCTAAGAATAATTGTAGATATTATTCCCTAAATGTGCTAAGTTTTAGGTAAAATATTACCCCAAACAGTGCTCTAACTTTTAGTGAAAACCTAGTCTTCATTAATGACAGTAATTGTTAAGAAAGAGGTTTCTGTTTTTATATTTTTGTTTTATATGAATTGGTCTAATGGTCATCTCTTTTTTTTTTTTTTAAACTTCTAACATCAAAGCACAAAATTGTTGACGAATATTCATTAAAACGTCACATTCCAAGTACAGAAATAAATTGTAAGGTAGGGAGGCCATGACAGCCAGGAAAAAATCAATTAAATCCAAATTGGTTTTCAATCAAGATATTATTCCAAAGTTGTAATTTGACAAACTTGCTGATCTAAGTATCTTGGAAAAGAAGAAAATTTCTTCTAGATGTGGGACAAAAATGTTAACTCTTTTGTTAGCTTTGAGCTGTTAAAAAGAAAAATTCATTTCTTTGTAACTAAATTCTATTTCAGTTTGTTAATTTTTTCCTTATGTCTTCATGATGGAACTTTTGAAATTTCTGTTTCACTTGTTTTGGTTTCGAGACCTAAAGACAAAGTAGCAAAGATCTCCTTTCTGAGGATTAAAATTGTTACTATTTTTGTTATGGTTCTTTTTGTTTTTGCTTTTGTCTTTTAAATCCGTTCTTGTTACTAGAGGTTGTTTTTAGAAGTACAGATAAACAACTTGTTGAGAATTTCTATCAGTGAGCACTTAAGACCTTGCTGACCCCTGGATAACCCTTCTGTTTGAAGAGCTGTGTAATTGTAAGGCCCGCTCTGTGAATCCAGCTGACTGTACATCTTTTGAAATGATGTGGAACAGATTACAAAGCTTTTAGAGTGTGAACAGAGAATGAGAGCAGATGTGATTTTAAGACTAAGAATAAAGAAGCATGAGAAATTACATTCCTTATTTCAAATATCTTGGGACGTGGAAGTGGTTTGTAGCACTTTTTTGAGTTTTTTAGATGAAAATTTAAAAATGTTAACAGAAGACTAAAAAAAATATACAATTTTAATTTACTCGGAGTGGAGTAACTGGTGTTCTTTGACTGTTCTGTATAACTCTGAAATACAAATTCTTGGAGAAAATAGGATGGTCTTGCTTCTAGGGGTGGTATACTGATCATTCAGTAGTATAATTCTGTTGACTTTCTTTTCCAACTTTTTCCTCTTAACAGAAAGTCTAGTTTTAAAATGTTCAAAATTTCAATAATGAAAAAAATTTAATCTTAAATAATGCCTCATTATCTTTACTTTTAGAACATTGCAGAGGTTTGGGAGTAGAGGATAATAAAGCTGCCATCCAAATTGTTTACTTTCTCATTTGGAGATTTTTGAGAGAGCAAGTAAATAAGTGTAAATAAGTGTACTAAAGTAAAGTTAAAGGATAATTATGAACTTTGTGCTACTTTATACCATTACTGCTCTTCTTTACTACCTTTTTCTTCCTCCTTGTAAAATTATTCTTTATGTAAGCCTTCATTTCTGGTCTTCACAAGGTAGAGCTCCTTGAAGAGATAACTTAATAAACAGTTAAGCTTTTGAATGTGTAAATTATGTGGCACAGAGAAAGGCCTTTGTAACAAGCATTGGAGGATCTGCATGACTAATTAGAATTGTGTTCTGGCAAAGAGGTAGGTAAATATAACTTCACAGGAAAATTTAGCTTAACTGTTGATCTGACTTTGGTGATTAGGTCTTCCTCTCTTGGACCTCCAGTTATACTCTTCCAAGAAGCTTACAGAAATGGTTTCCTGAATCGCTATGTTCATTCTGTTGCACACTGTTATTCTTAATTATTGATGATTTATCAAGAATTAGCAAAGCTCAGAATATCTTTAGTAGCACTGAAAACTCTAAATCACCTTACTTCTGCCTGATCATTGTGCTTGAGTATATTTGGGCTTTGGGTATGATGTGAAGGAAGTCAAATTGATTAGAACAGAGTTAAACCCATTTTCCTTTCCTAAGATGTAATACCTGGGTCCCACCTTCAAAGGTTCTAATTTGATTGTTGTGGTACGTTGTAACTTTAGCACAGGGAGTCATAAATGTTTCACAGGAGTCTGTAATTAGGCAGCAAAGTTCGAAGACTGCTGTGTTATCTGATCTCCCCAACTAGATTACACTCCTTCAAACAGAGATTATAAACTTTTAAAACTTTAACCCTAAACATAAGGAAGCTAATTGTTTAATTGTTCAAAATAAATATTCAGAAAGCCACAGTGAAGTACAATTTTTTAGTAGGTATTATAGAATACCAAGAAAGGAAATGATAGTTGTATAGTAGGGTGTAATCAGGAACAGCTGGCTGGCTGGCTGGCTAGTTGGCTGGCTGGCTGGCTGGCTGGCTGGCTCGCTCGCTCTCTGTCTCTCTCTCTCTCTTTCAATATTTTTTATTTTTCAACTATATTTAGCATACAATACTATATTAGTTTCAGTTGTACAACATAGTGATTACACATTTAAATAACTCGCAAAGTTATAAATAAGCCTAGTAACCCCCTGACACCAATAAACCTAGTACCACTCTGACACCATACATAGTTACTACAATATTATTGACTATATTTTTTATGCTATAATTTATATCTCCGTAACTATTTTGTAACTACCACTTTGTACTTCTTAATCCCTTTTTCACCGACCCTTCCATCCCCCCTCCCATCTGGTAACCTTCGTGTTCTGTGTATCTGTGAGTTTGCGTTTTTTGTTTATTTTGTTCTTTAGATTCCACATGTACGTGAAATCATATGACATTTGTCTTTCTTAACTTACTCCACCCAGCACAATACCTTCTAGATCCATTATGAATTATCTTTTTCCATCCCTTTACTTTCAGTCTGTGTGTGTCTTTTAATCTGAAGTGAGTTTTTTGTAGGCAGCCTATGTAAGGGTCTTGTTTTCTTATCCATTCATCCACCCTATCTTTTGATTGGAGCATTTAATTCTTTTTCATTTGAAGTATTTGTCGATATATATGTAGTTATTCCCATTTTTATTCATATTTTTGATACATTTTTTTTTCCTCTTAAGTCCCTCCAACATTTCCTGTAATACTGGCTTTGTGATGATTAATTCCTTTAGCTTTTTCTTATCTGGGAAGTTCTTTAATCTGTTCTTCTGATTCTAAATGATAACTTTGCTGGGTAAAGTAATCTTGGTTGTAGATCTTTGCTTTTCTTGACATTGAATATTTTGTGCCAAGCCTTCCTGGCCTGCAAAGTTTCTATTGAGAAATCAGCTGACAGTTTTATGGGAGTTCCTTTATAGGTAACTAATTGCTTCTCTTTTGCTGCTTTTAAGATTTTCTCTGTCTTTAACCTTTGGCATTTTAATTATGATGTGTCTTGGTATGAGCCTCTTTGGGTTCATCTTGTTTGGGACTCTCTGAACTTCCTAGACTTACATATCTATTTCCTTCACCAGGTTAGGAAAGTTTTCTGTCATTATTTCTTCAAATAGATTTTCAGTTTTTTGCTCTCTCTCCTCTCCTTCCAGTACCCCTGTGACACGAATGTTGTTATGCTTGATGTTGTCCCAGAGGCCCCTTAAACTATCATTATTTTTTTGGATTCTTTTTTCTTGTTGCTATTCTGATTGGGTGTCCTCCACTATTCCATGCTCTAAATCCCTGATTTAATTCTCTGTTTCATCCACTCTGTTGATTCCCTCTAATGTACTCTTCATCTCAGATATTGTATTCTTCATTTCTGACTGGTTTCCTTTTATGTTTTCCATCTCCATTTTTGTTTTTTTTATCTCTCTGTTAAAGTTTTCACTGAGTTCATCTACTCTTCCTCTAAGTTCCTTTAGTATCATTATAACCAGTGTTTTGAACTCTGCATCTGGTAGATTGTTTGTCTCCATTTTGTTGTTCTTTTTCTGGAGCTTTGTCCTCTTCTTTCATGTGGGACATGCTTCTTTGTCTCCTCATTTTGGCTGCCTCCCTGTGTCTGTTTTTATGTATTAGGTAGGGCTCTTAAGTCTCCTGGTCTTAGTAGAGTAACTTTATTTAGTAGGTGTCCTGTGGAGCCCAGTGGCACAGTCCTGGGAGGGGTCCAGCTGCAGGCCAAGTTCAGCCGCAGCCTGTGCCCCTCCACAGCCACCTGGTAAGAGTCACCATACAGTCCACAGATGACTGCCTCCCATGCTGGTCTTGTAGGTGCCTCAAGCGGCCAAGCCAGAAACCAAGGCCAGCTGCTACTAGTACAGGACTTGGGGCTGCTTAGCAAGAGGTATGGGGCATGGCAAGGCCAGATGCTGCTTCTTTGGGTTTTGTGAGCTATTGAGAGATTTTAGGAAAGTTCGCAGCAAGAGCCAAGACAGGCCGTTTGTATGGAATAAACCACTGGAAGTGGCTTGGGTGAGCCCACAAGTTGGAAGAGGCAGAGTCTCAGGGAATCCCCTGGGCAGAGAGAGTGACTTTTGTTAGGCAGATTGATATTGATTCACTATGGCAGAAACCTGTGTCTGCAAGCTGGGAGTGGGGAGGCTTCAACAAAGGAACAATGGATACTACCAACACTTCTGTCCAGGTGAAAGCTGCCCCTCCAGCCTTTGCCCTGAAGCCTGACCATTCAGTGCCTCCCCATATGTCCCTAATGCTTCTCAAGCAGCTACCTCAGCACTTATGCTCAGAGTGAACGAGTCTATCAGCGAATAAATCCGGACCCGGGCCCTCTGACTTCTGCAGCCCTTTATCTCACTCAGCCTCAACCTCCTCCGGGTTTCATAGCCAGAGTTTGTGGAAACTTCTCTTCCCAGCACTGGAGCCCTGTGCTGGGGAGCCCAGTGTGCATCCGGGACTCCTTGTCCTCAAGTGGGGAGGGGGCTTTGCAACCAAGATAGCCTCCTGATTCTCTATTGCCACACGTAGTTGTGGGATGAGATTGTTACCGGTTTAAGGTAACCTCTTATGTATGTCCCCAGTTGTAGGGCTTCTTTTCAGCCAGACTACAGGCGACTCCACGTGCTGATTGCTCTGTAATTTTGTTATAGTTTTGGTGTGGTCGCAAGAGAAGGTGTGCCTTCTACACCATCTTGACAGGTCTCCCAGGAACGGCTTCATGAAAGAAGTTTAGTTACATCTTAATGAAAGTGAAGGATTATGTTGGAAAGGAACAAGGAATTAGTTGGATGAGTTTGGGGATCCAGCTTAGGTAGTTTGGAGGGGCTGTTACTCAGAATATCAAGACTTTGTTTATTTGTTAAGTTTTAAATCTTCTGTGTTTGAGCCATTTGTAATATATTCTAAACTGAGCTTTGGTTATGGAAAAAGTAGTCCTGAACCTATTCAGTTCTGCACAGATCTCCACTGAGTGTCTTTCTTCTCTGTGTATAGTAGAAAAAGTTAGTAAACAGATACATTTCCCCTTCACAGAAGCTTGTAGGTCTAGAACAGCAGTTTATGGTACGTGTTATATTGCACATAAAAAATATTCCATCTCGTGGGTTGGTGTTTCCAAGGTGGCAGTCATGCAGAAAGAGCAATGACAGCCATTTCTCAGTAGAAAAGACATGAGATTCAAGAACTGGACCTTCTTGTCTAAGTTCCTCAAAACTAATATTAACTTTCTTTTAATATATATAAGACATAATTAATATAAATCTATTAACATAATATGTATAGAATCTTATAAGGCACATGGGAGGAAAAGGGCTGAGGAAATAAACCAATATAACAAAGATGTTGTAAAAACATATCCTTGATCTTTATGAACTTATAGTTAGGGGATATGAGATATATACACACTATTTACTCTATGCTTTATGGCAAAGAGAACAGATTAATCATTTAAAAGTTTAGAGGTAATGAGAAGGATTCAGAAGGGCAAAATCGAGGGAGAGAGCATTCTGGGTGGAAGGAACAGGATGACTTGAGTCAGAAAAGGTAGAGTTTGAATTCTGTCTTCAGCACTGGTACTGTGAGACCTTGGACAACAGACACCGAGGTATAGTACATATGTGTAGAAATACAGAGATGAAAAAAGAGCTATATCTATCAGTTCCTCAGAAAAATCAAAATAGCTAGTGTTTAGGGCCTCTTTTATATCCAAAGATGGGACCAATTTTCCTGTCAGTCAAGCATTTGTTGAGTATCACTGTTTGCTCAGCATATGTTAGGCATTACAAGGGGGATCACAAAGAAATGAAAATCATATTTTTAACCATGGAGGTGTGTATAGTCAGGGAGATAACTAATACTTGTGAAAAAATTAGTGAGAATTATGGTAGAAAATATATAAGTATGATACTTTGTGTGGCCCAGACTCAGAGCTATGAGTTTAGGAGAAATAAGAGAGGTTACTGGATTCAGTCCAGAGGAGTGGAATTTAAGCCAGATCCTGATAGAGCCAGATGAGGAGTCTTAAACTAGGATCCATGGTATGTTTCAGGGAGACTAAAATTTCCCCCAAAATGGTATGCTGCTTTGTTTGAATGCACAATTTTAAGGGCAGAATCTCACAGCTTTTGTCTTATTTGTAAAACATTTTTTGTCTCTCAAAACGTTAACACCAGTATGTACATGAATAAGAAGACAGGGCTTGGATTTAGTATAGCACTTGTAGGGGACAATGAACAACCTCACCAAGATAAGCCTTCCCTCTTATGTGGGGCACCTAATATATGATTAAGACAAATTGGGGCTAAATGAAAGCTCTAGGAGTAGAGAGGAGAGATTGGTCTTAACTCCTGTAATACCATGTATTGTACTGCAGCCTTTAAAAAATTTTTATATTTGGTTTCCTAGGAAAACATTTAATGTGCTCAGGAAGAGATAATATATTATTCTAAATATTGTATGACTTTGCCCTCTTGCTTTTTAACTGAAGGAGTCAGATTAGTAGAAATAAATTTTAAATGTAGCACTACTCTGGTTCATCAAATTCAAACTGAGCCTTTATCTAACGGCTGGCTGCTGCTGCCTTAAATTTGTCTCTTCTGCTCTGAGTTATTGATGGCCTAAGAGTTGCTATATTAGGTATTGCAGGGAAGTTGAATTCATTTTTTTAGTGGAGCCAAGGTCTGTGTCAAACTCAGCAAGACTATAAGGAAACACTCACCTTCTATGAGATAGAGTCATATCCTTGCTTTATATCCAGATAGACACTGGTATTTTGCCTTCCATGCCTTGGCATCATGTCTGACCTTTCCTATTTCCCTACCTTCATCTTTCTTCACTCATCTTATGCTTTAGAATACTGAAGAACTTGTAGTGCCTGCGTATTTCTTGTCACTGTGTTTTTATTTACGCTTTTCTGCTGCCTAGAGCATCTTTCTCATCTCTTGGTCCATCGGTTCTTATTCTTTAAGAACCAACTCTGTTCTCTCTTCTAAGAAGTTTTCCACAAATCCTCAAATAAGTTTCTCTCCTTCATGCTTCTAGAGTGCCCTGTGTTTCTTTCCTTCACTAGTTTTTAAACTATATTTTAAACTCTTTGAAGGCAGAGATAGTATTGTTTTATCATTAGCATCTAATAGCAGTAAGAAACAACTACTTTCAGGAATAGGAGAAATCCAGTATGACTCCCAGGTTTTTGCCTTAGTTGACTGGAGAAGTGGTGCTTTTCATTTCCAAATTGGATTGCATGGTCAAGGAAACAGGAGCCTTTTGCATAATTCTGATGAAAGATAGTGATTGGTTATATTAGAATAATAGCAAATGTTGAGAGAGAAGGAAAAATATATTTAGCTCTATTAAGATATGTTTTGAAATATATATTTTAAATATTAAAAATATTTAGTACGTAGTGTTTAAACAGAGGGAGAGGAAGATGATGAGATAGATGCTAGGTAAAATAAAAAATTAAGTGTGGGATAAGAGAAATGATGTAGAAGTGGTATTTGTAGTTTATATACTTCAATAGAATAAGCATTATTATCTGGCTCGCTATAATTAATGACTTCTGTTATCAATGGCTATATGGTCTTTATATATTGCATTTGGTTGTGAAGGGACTCTGCTATCATTCATTATTGATGATAGTCTCAGAACTGTTGAGTGGTTTTGCATTACCATTATACTGATGAAAATATAATGAGAGTTTAAAAGAGATAGAATCCAATAAGATTAGAGCTGTGAAGGTCTCTTTTCCTCACGTGGGGTTTGAAGCCTGGGAAAGTAATTTACATGCAGAATGGCACTAATAGCAGAGATCTCTTTTTAAAAAAATTATTAACTAGCATAGATTACTAGTTACTTTGGTACTTTACCCCCTTTGTTTTCTTTAGGTTCAACCTAATTACAAGCACTTTCTCCCCCAAATAATTGGTTGTTTAAATATCTAGCTATATAGCTATCTTGTTTAAGAATAGGTAAAACTCTTAATAATTCAACAGAAGAATCCAATTTAAAAATGAGGAAAAGATTTTAATACACATTGTTCCAAAGATATACAAATGGCCAGTAAGCACATGAAAAGATGTTCAACATCATTAGTCATTAGGAAAGTGCAAATCAGAGCCACAGTGAGGTACCACTTCACATCCTCTAGGATGTCTATAAGAAAAATAAATGTACAGTCACAGGTGTTGATGGGGATGTGGAGAAACTGGAACCTTTATACATTGCTGGGAGGAATATAAAATGGTACAGTTGGTTTGGAAAATAGTTTGGCAGTTCCTCATTAAATTAAACATATAATTATCACATGACCCAGCAATTCCACTTCTAGGTATATACTCAAAAGAACTGCAAATAGGTGGTCAAACAAAAGCTTGTACATGGATTTCATAGCAGCACTCTTCACAGTCGCCAAAAGGTGGCATTAACTCAAGTGCAAACCAACTGATGAATAAATAAAATATGTTATAGACATACAATGAATATATTATGAAGCCATGAAAAGAAATGAAGAACTTAGACTTGGTGCAATATGGACATACCTTGAAAACATTTTGCTAAGTGAAAGAAACCAGTCACAAAAGGCTATGTATTTTATCATTTCATTTATGTGAACTTCCTAGAATAGCCAAGTTCAGAGACAGAAAGTAGATTAATGGTTTGCCAGGAGATAGACAAGGGGAGAATCGGGAGTGACTGCTAAAAGGTTCTCTTTGAGGTGATAGAAATGTTCAGGAATTACTTAGTGGTTATGTTTGCACAGCATTGTGAATATACTAAAAAAAAAAAAAAAAAAAAAAACCCACACATTTATACATCAAAAAATAGAAACTG
>NW_006443138.1:31403440-31433628 GCF_000325575.1 Pteropus alecto
CTGACTTGGCAGGCCTGATGTCTTCATCAGTTTGATTTCGTGCCTACAAGGTACACTCCGGGTTGCAGCTGGACTTCTTTCCAGAGTGGGCAATTTGTGAGAAATTTAGAGTAGGAATGTTCATAGGGCTACATGAAAAAAAAAAAAAAAAAAAAAAAAAAAAAAAAAAAAGCCACTCAATTGTACATCCAAAAATGGTAAATGTTATGTGAATTTTATGGATGTGAATCTCAATGCTAAAAGAAAAGATAAAGAATACCAGTTTCTAATGGTATATCTACATGCTCTACCCTTTGTTTTAGAGACATGTGCAAAAGAAATTCAAGAGATTCTCGTCACCTGAATAATTATTTCACAGCTCATGTTGAGATTATTGAATATCCACTAATCTCAAGTTCCCATGAGGAGCAGAGCCCCATTTATATTGACTTTTTAAAAAAACAAAAAAACAAAAAACAAATGTAAATAGAAAGAGGGCTCCAAGTTGGGGAGTGAAGTGAGTGTCTCAGTTGCCGGCCAGTATATGTTTCGTGCCCTATTTTTTTATCAAAAAAAGAGAAGAAATCCTGCAGTGAGTAAAGATTCCTCTGCATTTTAGCACTGCCCCCTTTTTTTTTTATTTTTATTTTTACTGTATTTGGCTTTTGAATGAGGATGACAATGGGAGAGATAAAGAATGAAGCTCAGACCACTTCCATGATTTCTATGTCCCTCTATGCAGTCATGTATCCTGTGTTTAATGAGCTAGAATTAAAAAATCTGTCTGATGCTCAGACATAACTGCTTTCATTAAGGCGGAAAAAGAAAATCCAGGACTCACACAAGATATAATTATGAAAATTTTGTAGAAAAAAAGTATAGAAATTAACTTCATAGAGTCATTTCTTCGAATGGCAGCTGATAATGTAGAGAGTATATGATTGAATGAACAGAGCCAGAATTCCAAGACCTAAATGAAAAGGCACGAACACTTAAATTCTAAGATCCTAAATGAGCTCAATGACATAGTGAGGTTTCTGCAGACAGTCAAGGATATAGCTAGTGCAATAAAAGAAATTCTTGACATAGTAAATAATGTCTTCAAGAAGTAGCAAATACCAGAACCGCAGGGCACTTGAACACCAAAATAAGTTTATAAAGTACTCCGAAGTTTCAGTGATACTCTGAAAATCTGTTTTAAAGATGGCAAGGCAATAAATGTGTTCATAAGTGCCAACCAACTAATTCATCAAACCAGCTTGATACTTCAGACCTTCCAAACTGTGGCCAGAAAATTTTATATCTTAAGAGATGTACTTCTCAATGGCAGTATTGAACTGCCTTTATCTGTAAATTTTAAAGTTCGTGTAACTGATCAGTCCCTCCTGCAGGGATCTAATCAAGGAAGTTACTGCCACTTTACACCATATTTTCGTAAAATATAGCTTAATTATAATCTCACACTGAAGATTTTATATCACTTTTACTATTATCGTTCTTATAAGCCAAAAGAATTTATGCCTTAATGTGTCATTGTATAGTGCTCATTAAAAGAATTGTAAATATTGGTGCTTGTTTCTGACATTTTAACGTGAAAGCGATATGCTGAAAGACAATGTGTTTAACAATGGCAAATATTCAATAAATAGTTTAAATCTAAAAAAAATTGAAATAGATTTTTTTTTTTTTTTTTTTACTAAATCATTATCATTGTAAAAAAGTTACACAATGGACTTGTTGTAATCCCGTCCCATGGAAATAATCCCTATATTGGTTTGATGTGTAGCATTGTTATTTCTAAAGAGATTTACTTTCCAGTTTTGTGATATCTCTATTTAGAAGACATGAGAGTCCCTGGTCAAGACGGTGGAAGTGGTAAGTGCTGTGCTTGCCTCCTTCCATGACCACATCAAATTACAATGAAATTATAGAACAGTCATCCCAGAGAACCACCTGAAGACTAGCTGAATGGAAGTCCTATAACTAAGGATATAAAGAAGAGGCCAAATCGAGGCTGGAAGGAGGGGTAGAGACAGGAAATGGGCTGGTCCTAAAACTACGTGTTGTGGTTGAGAATCGAGAGGAATATCTTGGCTGCAGAGGTTCCCACCAAGGAGTGAGGGGCCTCAGTCCCACAGAATGCTGCCCAGCCCAGTGATCCAGTGCTGAGAAGAGTAGCTCCCACAAGAGCTGGCTATGAAGATCAGATGCGATCATGTCTTGTCTTTGTGAGATAGAAAGCTTCTAGAAACTGAAACGTCCTCTTAAAGGGCCTGCATATAGACTTGTTCACTCACAGGTGCTCACCCTGAGCTCCAGCAAAGGGATAGCAGCTTGAAAGGTGCTAGAGACATACAGAGAGAAACTGAACTGTGTGACTGAACTTTGTGGCTTCCGGGTGAAGGCCACCATTGTCCCTGTGTTGAATGCCCCTCCCCACCCCCCATCCCTCTGCCCACACAGCCTTCAGGGGCAGGCAGGCACCTAATCTGAATCTTCAATAACCAGGTAAATACTGCTCACCCCACACTGGTGACTCCTTGAGACCCTGCCACACCTAACTTGCACATTGCCTTTGATTCTTTCAGCAGCTGTGCCTCACAGGCAGCCTCATCCTGTGCTGCAAGCTTTCTTATAAACTCTCCAAGATCTACAGGGTGCAGACAGGCAGCAGATGGCCTCAGTGTGCCCTGTGCCTTTTACAGACTGGCCCTAGACCTGGCATGGGTGACAGCTGGCCTCGGTTCGCTGCATGGCCTCTCTCAAATGCTCCAGTACCAGCACAGGCAGCTACCAACTGCATTTTCCTTTGTAGCTCCTACCAGGTGGCCCTGGGTGGACACAGGCAGTGGCTGAACTTGGCCTGACTGGAGCTCCTCCCAAGAGGCCTCAGAACCAACACACCCTGTAGCCAGCCTCAGACCACAACAGAGCTCCTCAGACCACCTGATTAGCTCCACAAATGGCACATTAAAAGGGTGGTCTTAGCCGGGATGAATCCTACTGCATGTGGTCACCCCCAGTTAGCCTGAGAGTCACCCCTACCCACTGATGAACAAACAGCAATGAAGGCTCAAATACAACAGGAGGGTACACACACTCCTGAGAAGGGACATCCTGGAGCATTGGCTCAGGCAAACAGGGAGATTGTACCACTGGGCCGCACAGTTCACCTAACTACATAAGGCTACCCTGCCAAGACTGGGAGCTGTAGCAGTTCTACCTAATACATAGAAACAAACACAGAGAGGCAGCCAAAAGAGGAGACAAAGAAACATGCCCCAAATGAAAAAATAGGACAAAACTCCAGAAAAATAATGTAATGGAGCAAGCAGTCTACTAAATACAGAGTACAAAAAACTGGTCATAAAGATTCTCAACAAACATAGGGGAAGAATAGATTAATTCAGCGAGAACATCAACAAAGAGATAGTAAACATAAAAAGGACGTAGAAACCATGAAAAGGAACTAGTCAGAAAATGAATAATATGATTACTGAAATGAAGAATACGCTAGAAGGACTCAATAGCAGATTAGATGAAGCAGAGCACTGAATCAACGATTTGGAAGACAACTAGTAGAAAACACCCAATCAGAACAGCAAAAATAAAACAATTTTAAAAAATGAGGATAGTTTAAGGGACCTCTGGGACATCATCAAGCATAACAACATTCACATCATAGTACCAGAAGGAGGAGAGAGAGAGAGCAAGAGATCGAAAACCTATGTGAAGAAATAATGACTGAAAAGTTCTATAACCTAATGAAGGAAACACAATTCCAGGAAGTACAGACAGTCCCAAATAATGTGAACCCAAAGACGCCCACACCAAGACCACAATTAAAATGCCAAAGGTTAAAGATAAAGAGAGAATCTTATGAGCAACAAGAGAAAATGTTAGTTACATACAAAAGAATGCCCCCAAGACTGTCAGCTGATTTCTCAAAAGAAACTTTGCAGGTCAGCAGGGATGGGCATGAAATACTCAGAGTGATTAAAAGCAAGAATCTACAACCAAGATGATTCTACTGGGCACAGCTATCATTTATGATCGAAGGACCAATAAAGAACTTCCTAGACAAGAAAAAATTAAAGGAATTCATCACCACCAAACCAGTATTACAAGAAGTGTTGAAGGAACTTCTCTAAAAAGCAGAGAAAAAAGAACATTAATGTGAATAATAAAATGGAAATAATTCATACCTATCAGTCACTTTAAATGTATATGGATTAAATGCTCCAATCAAAAGACACAGGATAGCAGAACTGATAAAAAAAAATACCTATGCATATGCTGTCTACAATAGACCCACTTCACAAGATGCACACAGACTGAAAGCAAAGGAATAAAGATTTCATGCAAATGGAAAAAAAAAAAAAAGCTGAGGTAGCAATACTTAATTCAGACAAAATAGACTTTAAAACAAAGGCTATAAAAACAGACAAAAAAGAGGCACTACATAATGATAAAAGGATCGATCCAATAAGAGGCTATAACCCATGTAAATATGTACCCAACAGGAGCACCATAATGGGAGAGATTGACAGTAATACAGTAATTGTAAGAGACTTTAACACCACACTGATATCATAGGATAGATTATACAGGCAGAAAATCAACAATGAAACAGTGGCTTTCAATGACATATTAGACCAGAGGGATTTAATTGATATTTTTAGAGCATTCCACCCCAAAGCAGCAAAATATACATGCTTTTCAAGCTTACACAGAACATTTTCCAAGATAGACCACATGTTAGGCCACAAAAACAAGTCTCCATAAATTTAAGAAGACTGAAATCATACCAAGCATCTTCTCCGACCACAGCAGCGTGAACGTAGAAATCAAATACAAGGAAATAAAAACAGAAAAATACACAAATACATGGAGACTAAATAGCATGCTACTAAACAATGAATGCATTAACAACAAGATCAAGGAAGAAATCAAAAGATACTTTGAGACAAATGAAAATGAAAACACAACAACACAAACTCTACAGGATATAGCGAAGGCAGTTCTAAGAGGGAAATTTATAGCAATACAGGCCTATCTCAAGAAACAAGAAAAATCTTAAATAAACCATCTAATCTTACACTTAAAGGAACTAGAAAGAGAACAGCAAATAAAGACTAAAGTGTAGAAGAAAATAGTAAAGATCAGAGCGGGATGAGATACAGAGTCCAAAAACAAAACAAAACAAAAGATCAATGAAACCAAGGTTCTTTGAAAAGGTAAACACAATTGATAAACCTTGAACCATACCCATCAAGAAAGGAAGAGAGAGGACCCAAATAAATAAAATCAGAAATGAAAAAGTGACAACTGACTCCTCAGAAATACAAAGGCTTAAAAGAAAATACTGTGAGCAACTGTATGCCAACAAATTGGACCATCTGGAAGAAACAGATACATTCCTAGATACATACAATTTTCCAAGACTGAATCAAGAAAAAGCAGAAAATCTCAACAGACTGATAACTACTAACAAAATCAAATCAGTAATCAAAAAACTCCCAACAAACAAAAGTCTTGGACTGATGGCTTCGCATGTGAATTTTATCAAACATTCAAAGAAGAGTTAACACCTATCCTTCTCATACTAGTTCAAAAAAATTCAAGAGGAGGGAAGACTCCTAGCCAGCTTTATCCTGATTCCAAAACAAGACAAAGACACTACCAAAAGAAAAAAATGATAATAATAGGCCAACATCCCTGATGAACATAGGCGTGAAAATCCTCATAAAAATATTAACAAACTGAATTCAGCCTGACATTAAAAAGAGCATACGCCATGATCAAGTGGGATTTATTCCTGGGATGCAAGGTTGGTTCAATATTCGCAAATCAATTAATGTGATACACCACATTAACAAATTGAAAATGCACATCATATGATCACAGCAATAGATGCAGAAAAAGCATCTGACAAAATCCTGCATCATTTATGATATAAAAACCGAGCAAAGTGGGAATGAAAGAAACATACCCCAACATAATATATATGACAGACCTACAGCTAACATTATACTCAATGGGGAAAAAGCTAAAAGCATTTCCCTTAAGATCAGAAACAAGGCAAGGATGTCCACTTTCACCACTTTTACTCAACATAGTATTAGAAGTCCTAGCCACAGCAATCAGACAGGAAGAAGAAATAAAAGACATCCAGATTGGAAAGGAAAAAGTAAAACTCATTATTTGCAGATGACATGGTACTATATATAGAGAACCTTAAAGTTTCCGCCAAAAAACTACAGCTCTGATCAATGAATTCAGTAAAATAGCACGATACAAAATTAATATTCAGAAATCTGGCATTTTTATATACCAATAACGAACTATCAGAAAAATTTAAAAACAATCCCATTTACAACTGCACCAAAAATAAAATAAAATGCCTAAGAATAACTTTCATCAAGGAGATAAAAGACCTGTACTCGGAAAATTATAAGACATTGAAGAAAGAAACTGAAGAAGACACAAATAAAAGGAAGCAAAAACCATGCTTGTGGATAGGAAAAATTAACATCATAAAAATGCCCACATTATTCAACGCAATCTGTAGACTTAATGCAATTCCTATCAAAATAACAATGGCATTTTTACAGAACTAGAACAAATCCTAAAATTTCTAGGGAGCCACAAAAGACAAAGGAGTTTTGAGAAAAGAAAATTGGAGGTATTACACTATCTGATATCAGACTGTACTATAAGACTATATAGTAATCAAAACAGCATGGTATTAGCATAAAAGTAGGTACTTAAATCAATGAACAGGATAGAGCACAGAAATAAACCCATGCCTATATGGTCAATCTATCCATGATAGGGGAGGCAAGAATATACAAGGGGATAAAGACAGTCTATTTAATAGATGGTGTTGGGAAAACTAGACAGATAAATGCAGAAAATGAACCCAGACCACGTTCTTACACCACATACAAGAATAAACTCAAAATGGATTAAAGACTTAAATTTAAGACCCAAACAATAAAACTAGAAGAAAACATAGGCAATAAACTCTCTGACACTGCTCTCAGTAATATTTTTTCTGATATATCTTCTTGGGCAAGGGAAACAAAAGTAAAACAAATGGGAGTGCATCAAACTAAAAAGTTTTTACACAGCAAAAGAAACCATCAGCAAGACAAGAAGACAACTGACTGGGAGAACCTATTCACCAATGATATGTCCAATAATGGGGTTAATATCCAAAATTTATAAAAACTCACACAACTTAACACACAAAAATATAAGCAATCCAGTTTAAAAATGGGCAGAGGACCTGAACAGGTATTTCTCCAAAGAAGACTACAGATGGCTAAAAGATGTATGAAAAGATACTGTCACCAGTAATCAGAGAAGAGCAAATTAAAACCACGATGAGATATTACCTCACACCTTTCAGAATGACTATCATCAATAAGTCAAGAAACAGCAAGCTTTGGTGAGGATGTGGGGGAAAAAAGGAACCATCATGCATTGTTGGTAGAATTGCAAATTGGGGCAGCCACTATGGAAAACAGTATGGATGTTTATCAAAAAATTAAAAGTAGAACTACTAAATACCCAGTTACACTTCTGGGTATTTATCCAAAGAAATCCAAACACTAATTTGAAAAGAATATGCATTCCTGTGTTTATTGCAGCATTATTTACAATAGCCAAGATAGAAGCAACTTAAAGAAGTGGTACGTATATACGATGGAGTATTTACTTGGCCATAAAAAAAGATGAAATGTTACCATTTGCAACAACATGGATGGACCTAGAGGGTATTATGCTAAGTGAAATAAATTTGAGAAAGACAAATACCATATGATTTCACTTATATGGTAAATCTAAAGAATAATATAAACGACCAAATGAAACACACAGACTCATGGATATAGTGAACAAACTGATGGTTGCCAAATGGGAGTGAGGTTAGGAGCTTAGGTAAAAAACGTGAATGGAGTAAGAAGTCCAATTGGCAGTTACAAAATAGTAAATGGGAATCTGAAGTTCAGCATAGAGAACATAGTCAATAATATTGTAATAAGTATGTATGGTGCCTGGTGGGTACTGGATTTATTGGGGGACATGACTTCTTAAATTATATAATCATCTAACCACTATGTAGTACACCTGAAATTTATGTCAACTGTATTGAAAATTTTTTAATGGAAGAGATGAGAGAGAAGGAAAAATTTAATTTTCTTCTTTACTCAAGAAAAAATATTATTTAAAATTGCTTTTATTTTTTTGACTTTTTCTATCTAGATGATATTTTGTTTTATACTTTACTTTTTATATTTTATTTTATTTTATTTTATTTATTTTTTATTTTGTTTTATTTTATTTGTTTCTTACTGCTGAAGTCAATGAAAGAGAAACTTTATTGAGGCTCCAGGGCCAAGGGGTTTGGACAGGAGGTTGCCCTGCAGGCCATGGAGGCAGTGAACGGGCCTTATTTGACCATGTGCTTGTGGTGCAGGTTGTCAGTGATGTCACACTTCTTGGAGCAGGTGACGGTGCAGCTGGTCATCTTGTTGCGGTTGCATTTTTGAGTGAGCTGGTGGAGGGAGGACTCGATGCTGCCCTGCAGATGAAGCACCAAGAGCAGGGTGGTTTTTTTTATGGATATCATAATCTGAGAGAGCACAGCCATTCCTCCAGCTGTTTGCCTACAAAAATCAGATGCTGCGGGTCAGGTGGGATACCCTCCTTGTCTAGGATTTTAGCTTCGACATTCTCAGTAGTGTCATTGGGCTCAACCTCACGTGTGATGGTCTTGCCCGTCAGGGTCTTCACAAAGATCTGCGCCTGCTGGGGAGGTTGCTCGGCTGCCTCCTTGCAGAGAAAAAGCTATTTAGATGTTATTTTAGAGTAGCTCTTTGTCCCATCAACATACCAACAAAAACAATAGCAGTAAAAACCATGAAACAAAAACAATGACAGTAAGGAAAAAATAGCATAATTTATTGCATGCTTACTGTGTACAAGGTTCTATGCTAAGCACTGTATTAATTTTTGTAATCCTATTTAGTTATTTTCATTTATGAAATTGAAGTTTAAAAAATTAAGCAAGTCATTCAAAATTACATAGCTGGTACGTGGTAGAGTTGGAATTCAAAACAAACACTGCATTTTTAGTTACTGTTGTGTTTTGCCTCTGCTTATAATCATTCCTGGACTATCTCTAATACCTACCAAGACCTCTTAAGGAAATTGAAGCAAGGGTTGAGGTAGAATGTGGGGCAGTTAGAATGTTGGCATTATGATCATGTTATTTGTTTTGTTGTATTTCTGACTTCCTTTTTTTATGGGGTGGTTGTAGAGACTACTGATTTATATTAGACCTTTAGTGTACACAGGAAGATTTTGGTTTTGACTGAAGAATAAAATTAGTCTACTTCATATAAACAGCAGCCATAATCACAAAATAAGAATTAATTTACTTTACATATCCTTTTCAAACTGTAGCATTTATGGAATATCACCCAGACTGTAAAACTTTCTATGGATCTCTGACATTGCACTCCATTGATTCTCTTTCTGTCTTTCTGATCACATCTTAACCTCTGGGTTCCCTAGCACCTTGTGCATACACTTGTTTTAAAGCTTACTGTGATATATTGAAATTAGTTATTCATATGCCACTCCTCACGTCTAGATGGTGAATTTTTGAAGAACAAAAATTGGGTCTCATTCTTTCTTACAACTCCTTTGCCTAACACAGCACCTGCTGGGCAATAGACAACCACAGTGAATCACGTTAAACTGTTAAATGTGAAATTGAAGACCGACACTATGTGTTTTTATTGCTTTCCTATAGATTCTTGCCAAAGAGAGAAGCAAGAGTACTGCATTTCTGGTGTCCCTTTATTCCACCACTGCTGTCAGATTAACTTTAAAGGGGAGCTCTGATTGTCACTTTGTAGCTCAAAGACTTCATTGACTAACCATTTCTTGTTGAATAAAGTTCATATTTCTTAGCTCTCTGTTAAGCTCCTCCATGGTCCTGTCCTAACTGAACTTTCTGTTCTTCTTCATATACACTGCACTAATTAAACTGGGATACTTTCTATTCCCCTTTTTTATATTTCTGTGCTTTTGCTGGTATCGTGTCTTCTACGTGGCTTCCACCATGAAATCTTACCCATTCTTCAGATGTCTAATATAAAATGTTGGTTCTTCCATGAGGCTTTCAGTCAGCTTCCTTCACTGTTCAGGCTCAACCAAAAGGAGTAATTTCCCCATCTGAACTCTTAATAGCACTAACATTATTCTTGTACCCATTATTCTTGTACTAGCATTATTCTTGTACCCAAAGTCATAAGTTCCTTGAGAGCAAGATTCTTGCCTTTATTTACTTGGCTATTTTGCATTAATAATTGCATTGAATATATATAAGTGGAATCGAATATAAATTAACTTTTTAATTTTTTAGCTTCAAAGAAATTGGTCAAAGGACCATCTTGTTAAAAATACTTCCTCTGCATTGATCTACAAGTAAATGGATTCAATCCAGAAAATATGTAGATTTAATGATATGTTTATTTCTGGAACTTCAGTTTAGGAAAGAATGTTTCTCCCATATTTACATTTATTTTAACTGTATTTACCATTATTTGTCTTGACTCTCCGCCTCCTTTTCTAGGGCACTGTCTTCAATCTTGAGTCCGAGGAGGAGGAATACCCTGGAATCGTTGCAGAAGATAGCAATGACATTTATATACTGCCCAGTGATAACTCTGGACAAGTCAGTCTTCCAGAGTCTCCAACTGTGACCACTTCTTGGCAGTCAGAGAGCTTACCTGTTTCTCTATCAGCCAGCCAGAGTTGGCACACAGAAAGCTTACCAGTGTCCCTAGGTCCTGAGTCCTGGCAGCAGATTGCAATGGATCCTGAAGAAGTCAAAAGCTTAGATAGCAACGGGGCTGGAGAGAAGAGTGAGAACAACTCTTCCAATTCTGACATTGTGCATGTGGAGAAAGAAGAAATACCTGAGGGTATGGAGGAGGCTGCTGTGGCATCTATAGTCTTGCCAACCAGGGAGCTGCAAGAGGCGTTCCCTGAAGCCCCAGCGCCCTCGCTTCCACATATCACTGCCACTTCCTTGCTGGAAATGAGGGAACCTGACACAGAAACAATTGCAGTTGAGAAAGTCAGCCCAGCTACATCTTTGTTCGTAGAACTTGATGAAGAAGAGGTGAAAGCAGCAACAATTGAACCTATCGAACTAGAGGAGGAGGTGATCCCTGCACTGGAACCCACAAAAACACTGCTGAGTAAAGAGGAGGTGAATGTAAGGAAAGAGGGTGTTACAGAAGGGTCCTCCCCTGCTGGAGAAGAGAAGGGCATCCCACCATCTGAGGGCAAGTCTGTACTGTTGTATGGAGGGGTGGCTGCTGTTGCCATTCTGGCAGTGGCAGTTGGGGTAGCATTGGCTCTGAGAAAGAAATAGGTTTTTTCAGAAGAGAAAGAAGACAAAAGGATATAAGGTTTTAGATGTATTGACTGAATTTGAACTGCTAGCAGCTGATTGGACATTTGTGGTGCACTCTTGGATAACTGGGGATTTCTGTTCACCAAGACAGTGGGTTGATCCACATATTAGGGATTAAGGTAGAGGGTGTTCATGTTTGTCTGATGGTAAGTTCCAAGGGCCTTGGCTCATGCTAGATTCAGGATCTTCTGTGTAAAGTACTCCCTCTAGTACAGGGTTTCTCAACCTTGGCATTAATGACATCTTGAGAATTTTTTGTTGTAGGAAGCTGTCCTGTGCGTTGTAGGATGTTTAGCAACATCCCTGACCTCTACCTACTAAATACCAGTAGCACTTTCCCCAGTTGTGACAACCAAAAATATCTCCTGACATTGCCAAATGTTCCCTGGGAGTAAAATTGTTCCCCTGTTGAGAGCCACAGCTTTAGAGGGAGAGGGTGAATTTAGGGGAACCTGGGGTAGAAATTCCCAGCCAAGAGGTCTTAGCTGTAGGCTCCTCAGCTGTCTTGGTCATGCCCTTCGAATTTCATCTCTCCTGAAGAACATGCTGTGTTTTGCAGCCTCCTTTTTTTGGCTCTTCTTTTCTTCCCCACCTTTTTAGTCCTGTAGCGTGAGGGTGCTCTCCCCTCATGTCTCAGCTGCCTCTCAGGTACCACCACATTGCTCCTCTTCACCCCCAAGTTCCTTCTGAGATCCATGGGAGAGTGCTTGCTCTATACCTGTCAAGTCCCTGATGCTTCTTACAGCTCCACCTTGTAAAGATGCTGCCTTTAGTAATCTTTAAAAAAAATATATAAAACAAGCGACCTAGGGTTCCCTGCCTATGAGTGTAATGGCAAGTAACCATAGATAGAGATTTGTCTCATTTAGAAGTAGGGGGATGGCTTAGATGACCTATGGAGCGCTTCTGGCCTTTTTGTGTATGGCCACCCTACTGAATTTATGGCTACTTGCCAGCAGCATCTCTTTTGCTGGATGATCACTGTCTATAACCTGGGCTAGTGTGTTTTCCCAGTATCTGGCATCAGTCTTACTGGTCATCCAGCTCCTTTGCAGTCCTTCCTGGATTTTCATATTTGGGCTTACAGACCAATTGAATCATAACTCTTATTAAATACAGAAAGTCTCCTAAAAATATCTCTGATATAGTATGAAAAGAGAAGCTTGAAATTCTTAGTTACCCTCAAGATTCAAGTTTGGCTTTCAGAGTTCAAGAACAGAAGAGGCTTCTTCGCCAAACTCTCACAGTCCAAATGCCAGAGTGATAAACCAAAAATATCCTAATTAGTACGTGCTAGTTGAGAATCTGCATAATTTTCTTTCATCTGGCTGATCCCATCCCTTGAGAGGGTGAGACTCTTTTCATGCCTGAGGATTAGTGTCACTATGCAGGACACGTGCTTGGTACAAGTCATCTCAGATTTGTCTTAGTAAATAAATGTAACAAATTTTTAGATCCTGAAATTTGTAATAAAATTACTTTACCTATCCTGGTCACCAAAACTTGATGTTTTAAATGTGCTTTTTTTAAAAAAAATTTATTTTTTAAAATTAAATCTTTTCCCTAAAGCAATACTGTTCAAAAGTTGGTCAAGGAAAGTTTTGAAGTGTGTGGGTCTTCTCAGCTTTATCATGCAGTGTATATGTTCTGAGTTTTAGTGTTCCAGTTAGGGAGTGATGTTTTTAAGGGTTTTGGTGGACCTTGATTAATATAGCTAGAGATGAATGGGGGAAATGGGATTAGTGTAGTAAAGAATTTTTTACTCCTTGGGCTCTGACATTTGCACTGGATTACTCTATCTGATTGCTACATTTGTGTTTGCATAGGGTAAGAGCAAATCAGATTCATTTCTGAGCTGCTAAGGTAGATCTGTAGCTTAGAATATTTGGGTCTGTGTTCTCCACAAAAGGAAAGAGTAAGACGTGATACAATGCTACCATGTGCAGTTTTTCAGCATTTTTCCATTTGTTGAATATTAACCTAAAATGATTTGGCCAATTGCATTTTGCTGGATAATGATAGATACTCTTTTCCATTGGCTTTCTCTAGATAGACTCATGAATTCCTGAGTAATAATAGTGTGTGTCAGTCTCCACATTCTTCACTTCCTTATCCTCTGTCTCTGGCAGTAGAAAGGAATACCCTAATAAGGGTTGCTTTTTACAGCAGCTCCTATTTTTTGCCATTACATTTAAAAGAAAATTATTTTTCATCCTCCCTTTCCTGGTAGTTGTAGGCCACTCCTTGCCCTCTGACTTATGTAGCATCTAATCTAAGGTAAAGGGAAGATTCAAAATAAATTCAACTTGTTTATGGAACTCAGATTTAGAATTAAGAATATCACCCTGTTTATCCTTCTTCATTCTTTGAACTGTTGAGGAATTTTTTTAGTAAGTCCTACAGAACTCTTCGTAACTGCTCTACTGAATGTAATGATTTCTGATCACTTGGCAAAAGCCAGTGGTTTCTTGAGAAAAATACCAGAATTAAAGACTGAAAATTTATCCTCTCTGTAGTAAAATAATAATTTGAGGCCCAGAGAAATCAGTATCCACAGTGTGTGCCTTAGCCCTGGGGACTCTCATAATCATTGCCCTCTAGAAAGCTTTCTAGATGAAGAAAAACAACTATTGACCACCTGGTTCATGCATTCACCACCCAAAGTCATCCTTGCTACCTTCTCTTGCCTGTGTGCCATCTCTTGTATCAAATGCAGCCACTAGTAGGGCGAGACCACTCGACAGTGGACAACCTTCTCGAAGGCGGGAGGCTTAACCTGGCTGCACCCTGGAGGATGAATAAATTTCTAGGTGAGGGGCACTGCATCTTTAGCTGGTAGTCAAAAGGATGCAACCTTTCTCTCCCTGAACTTTGGTAGGCATATATTTGACAAATTTGCAGTATTTTTCTCGCATTAAGTTTTCCTGGGAGGAATAAACAGCAAACAGAGAGACGTGGTTTTTTGAACCATAGCTACCATTAATTTCCTGTGGAAATTAATTTCCTCAGCCTTTGTGCTAATTCCTTCTAATAATATGTGTCCTCCTTGCCTTTTTTTCTATAGGTATGACACATGGACAAAGGTCATACCTGTAGAATTTTAAAATTATTTTGAGATGTTTTGTAGAAATAAAAGATATTATAGGTAAGAATTTTTCTTCTCTTCCTTTTAATTTCTTATTGTCTTTTTACACAAGCTTATCTTTCAAAAAATTTGAGATGGTGGTATTTCATCAAGAGGGCCTATAGGCTATCTGATCATGTTATAAAAAGTTTCTAGCCTCTGAACCAGTCCCCTCACAAGCAGTGTTTCATTTAAAGTCTCAGCAACACACTTGATGCCTGAAAGTTTCCTCTTCTCTGGAGGACCAAAATGTGCCATTAGTGATAACCCCCAGTTATACCATTCATCCCTGCGGAGGTTCAACTGAGATGGTTTTCACTTTAGGGTGCATGTTTTTTCCATTTTAGAAAATCCTTTTCCTTAAAAATTATAGTTTTAGCAAATATTGAGCATTTACCATATGCTAGAGATTGTTCTAGTGCCCTCACATGCCTTTTTACACCTTCAGTTCTGACAGCTAGTCATATTCCTTTTATTCTCATTTTACAGATTAGGGAAACCTAATCAGTTTAATAACTTTTCTAAAGTCTTCTAGCATAGGAGAGACACAGCACTGATATCAATTTGACTCCAAGTCTAGTGCTTTTTCCAGTTTTACTTTTTTATGACTCTGCAAAGCAGTATTGGCAGGCTCTCTGCACACAGCTGTGCCAACTGTATATTGTACAAGGGCAGCCTGGGCACACACAATGTCGCCCTGGAAGGGAGCCTTTTCTAATTTGTGTTCAGAGGTACCAAATAGGCTAGTCTAAATATTGAGCATGTTGTACCAGAGAAGCATGAGGTAATTCCCAATTTCTAACTATACTAGATGTTTTCCCTTTAAATATTGAATGAGATGCCTTATAGTTACAACTGGCACAGATCTTCCATTAGCTTTCTTAGTTAATATACTTGATAAATATTTCTGCTTTATAGACAAGGGTAAGGCAGTCTGACACAGGAATCATCACTGAATGATTTGAAGGCACCATGACACTTTTCCTAGTTTGTTCCTTTTTGTTCCTTCTCCCCTGCTTATGCCATGTGCTGTGGAGGGAAGTAGGGGATACCTCTAGGCATTGCATGGCCTCTCAACACTCGAATTGGTCACCAACTCAGTCAGAAGGGTTGACCAGGCACAGCTAGAGGCACATCTTGCTCGGAAGCTGACAGTAGGTGACTTTCTGGTGAAAAACTTTCCTTTCTGGTCCACGGTACACTGAGCAATGTAAAGTTAACAGAAGCCTTGTTTAAAGAACACCGATTTCCTGAAATTCAGTCACTTTTTTAGTTAACTCATATATAATGCTTCATGGAGTTAGCAACTGTTGTGTTACTGTAATACATCCCATTCCTTTACACGACTAACCTCTACCTAGCTTGTCATCAGGGTCTTCCACATGTGAACTGTTTACACAAGAACCCTAGCCAGGCAGCTACTCCATTGTAAGCTCAGGTGGAATTGTTCTCAGGTATATTTGTAAGGCCTTTAATAAGATAAAATGTAGCTGCTGGCTCAAGGTGATTCTTGCCCTGTTCTCACCTCCTGGAGGGAAATTTTATAATGATATTGCTCACTTCCATGTGTTCTTTGCACCACTAAATTGATTAATATACTATATAGAACAAAAGTTTTCATATTTTAAGATTACTAGTTACCTCCTTCCCCAGGAAAAAAAGGAAGTTGAAAGTCTTCCTTGTGTAAGAGGAGTCTGGAATAACTTGGTTGTTCCTGATGATTTCTAACAAGAGAATTTGTGTATGACTGGTCCTTAAAGGAAAAGATAGAACTTTTTTCTAGACATGCATTTTCCTATCATAATCTTCCATTTTTCCTTTAGATTAAAAGTGCCTTTCTATCTACTTCATTCCTTAACAATTAAATTTAATATTGGTTCTAATGCTCTCATCTCAAAATTTAAATGTTTTTTTTTTGTAATTAACTGAAGTATGTCACTTATATAGCATATATTCCTTTTTTCTGTCTGAGGTTCCATTAGCTCTCCTTACTGCAGCTCTGATTTGCTCATTTATTATGGGTTATCCTGGCTCCTCCCTTTTCCTCATTATCTCCATTTGGCCAATCTACTCTTCATCAGGGGAAAGGGACAAAAACCAAACCTATGAATTGTGCTTTCTGTTAGAAGCAATGTGCTGGGAAGAACACATTGGAGGTTGTAATAAAATGAGATTTGAAGATAACTGATGGACTCATCTTTCTATTCATATGCCCTTAACTTAGGAGAAATCATTTCAGATAATCAGTCTTGAAATCATTTCAGATACTTAGTTTGACTTCAAGTTCTGAAAGCATGATCATAATATCCAAAGGACACTCCATATTTAAGTTCCCAGTCAGCACAGCCAATGAAATTTTTGGAAAATAAGAGCACTCTCTGGTGCTGTGACACTCTAAATAGCCCTGAGCATCTCAGCAGTTAATTCTGGATCCTAAAAGGTGAGGTCAGGAATGCTTTGACCTGAATACACCAAATATCCCACCTGACTTTCATATATGCCAAGCATCTTTTGAAGAAAGCTTTTTATCTTTAACCAAGGAATTTTCATCAATTCAGATATTTAAAAAATAAGATGAAACACATTCTGTGAAAGTCATTTCTCCATTATATCCACAAAGATTATGTTACCAGTGTAAAATCCACCAACTTCCAGGGTATCCCTGAAGTCATGGCTAGGATGTAGTTCAAGATTGGAACACTTCTGATATAGAGCCATCTTTTTATGATGCTGGCTTGGGGAGACAAGGTGATATTATTGCTTTACGACTAAGAAGGTTTATCCAACCTGGTCTGGAAAAATTTACACTGCAACGCATATAAACTGCATTAAAATAGTGACCTAATGTATTCATTTAAGCAAAACAGTGAAAAGATGCTGTGAAAGATTATTAGTCTGAATTATTTACCGTTTTAGAGCTCTTTTCTCCTCCATTAGCTTAGAGTTGACTACTTCTATTTAAATTGCTCCTAAAATATCTTGCCCTAGTGATAATCTGCTCATACACATGTACAGATGGGTATGTATGTATACATGTTATTCAACTTGTTTCCACTGTGATATGAATCCCTTTAAAAAAAAGTCCACTACAAAACAATAACACGACTGGAAGATTTATTTCCAAATGATGGCCTCCATACTGCATGGCAACATCTATTTGCTTTTAATATTTACAACACTGCAGATATCAGATTAAGACCCAGCCCTGCTGCAGTATATACTTAATGCTGAATGATGGCCATTTTTCTTTTCTGAATTGCTGAAGGAACAGAAAAGTATTTTGGTATCAAGGAAATATTTATTAGTATTTCGTTACTCTTGTTTATATGCTTCTCCAAGTGTCATGTTCATAGTAACAAGAGTGCTACTACAGAGTACAGATGATGTGTGTGGTGTGGACGCAGCATTCACCATCATACGTGTAAATGGAACTCTAGGAAACACAGTTGCTGGGAACAACAGACGGTGTGGCACTGCTCTAAATTTAAGTGCTCCTGGGTTTATTTGTTCCTACCTAAGGAATTTGATTTTGTTGTTACTTGTATTCTATGTCCCTAGGAAAGGCAACCATTCAACTGTTGAATTTTTAAGACTGTTTTTTCATCTTTTACGCCTAGAAAAACCTGTTCTCTCCTGATACAGCCTCTTAGGCATGGATGAGGGGTATGCCTAGAAAATAAAAATATAAGATTATTAGCAGACATGGCCCATGGGATATATGCAGTAGCTTCTGGTCCTCCACCAGCTTAAAAATTTTACCAAAGCCTTGACTTCTTCAAAAGAGAAAAGGTGCCTTTAGTTACCTGATACTGGAAACTATGTGACATGGGCCTTTAAATTACTTCCTCACCTTTTAATTGCCTATGGTTTTTCTTGACTCTCATAAAAGGAAATCAAATTGAAAAGAGCCACACATGTTCTGAGGCCTGATTTTCCCACTGAATATAGAACTTTAGTCCAGAACCTCCTGGGCCATCTAGTCTCTAAACAGGAAGACTGCTACTTCCTTAGTATTAAGATGGTCCCTATCCTGAGAGGACTTTTTCATTTGTAAAGAGTATGTGCATTCTTGCTCTCACACATGACACTGACACTGTCTGCTGTAAGACTATGCCCCAAGGTTGCACTTTAATAAACAGTAAGTTTTTGTTTTTTTGGTTTGTTTTAAAAAACAAAACAACATTGTTTTTTTTCTTCTGTCTTACAATCTGTTTTTAAATGTAATTTTCAAGTGGGGACCTATACAGCTGAAATAAGACAAAGGCACAATGTGTAGATGGGTTAAGAAAATGGTATGAAGCTTGTTCAAATATGTTCAAGTTGACATTTCCATTCAAGTATATTAATGTAGAGATTTCTAAATGGGTCGCCAGCTTAAAACATCTTTAAAATAGTGAGAAATAAATAGCTATTATCTCATGCCTGTTGTCTCTAAGAACTTTGTTTAAATGGTCATGGCTCCATCTCCAAATGAGGCACCTATATTGTTGACACCTTATCAAGTTTTAACCAGACATGATTTTGCAGTCATCCATTCAGTCCATCTCCTAGAGCAAGAAAGGAAAAACAACTAGAATTAGCCAGTCTAATTTTTTTTTTTTACCACCAAAATATCTAGTCATATTCCTGACTTTTCAAATTCTTTTTTATGCCTATTTACTGTTGTTTCTCCCTCTTTCCTAACTTGTACTAGATGACCAGGTTCCCTTTTTCTTTTCCTCTCACAGCAGGGGCACTTTTTCTGTTATGGCCCAGAAAATATTTCAGGCTCTGTAGGCCATATGGTCTCTATTATGATGCCTCAATTCTGATGTTATAGTGTGGAAGCAGCAAAGAGAACGAACAATAAAACTATTTCAATAAAACTATGTTTAAAAAAACAAACAGCAAACCAGATTTGGCCTTTGGCCATAATTTACCACCCTTTGTAAATGATTCTATATTCTTCATTTTTAACAAACATACATTGCATTTATTAGAATGTACATTCAATTTCTACGACAGATCATCTAAATATGACTTATACAAGATAGTTCATTTCTCTAATTACACGTGAGCAGTCAACACCACAGTCTTGGGACCCAGGAGCCTATCTTATTGGTCCTTGACACTAAGGTGTTGCCTTCACCTACACCCACATCCTCAGCCACATTTCAGCCCATGGGCAAGGCAAGGGGCAAGTAGAGCAAATGTTCCTGTTTAGGGACACAGTGCAGAAGATACATACATCACTTCTTTCTGCTTCCCTTTCATCAGAAGTGATAGGTCACATCTGGCTTATGAGGGAGCCTGGGACACGTAGACAAGCCAAGAGGCCATATACCTAGCTACAAACCCTACTATAACAGATGGGGAGGGCAGATATTGGGGGGTATCTAGAAGTCTCTGCTACAACTAAAATTTTGATGTTCTGATTTACTTCAAGGATGTTAGAATCTATACCCCTCATCCAATCAAAACAAAACCTTTAGCATATATTTAGCACATTTAAAATCTTGTTATGTTTTGGAGCATCGGGTCAAGATGGCGGAGTAGGCAGATACAGTGTTTGCCTCCTCTCATGACCACATCAAGATTACAGCTAAACTACAGAACAACCATCACTGAGAATCACTTGAAGTTTAGCTGAACAGAAGTCCTACAACTAAGGACATACAGGAGAAGCCACGTCGGGACGGATAATAACAGATAAGTCCCACAAATGTAAATAGTTCTCAACTATACAAGAAGATGCCTAACTTCGCTAGTAATAAAAGAAATGCAAATTAAAAATAAGTAAAATCCAGTTATGTTTTTACTATTGTCATCTCCCTAGATTTGGGTTCTTTGAACTTCCATTAAGTTGTTGGTGCTCCACACCTCTAATTTAATAGATGCAACTGCTTTATTGATGATCATTTTCTAAGGTCTAAGGTCTAAATCTGCCAGTCTAATTTGCAAACCAGAATTCAGTCAAGAACTCTAGTGCCCTAATCAACAGAAGTGAAGCTGGGGTTTGTATAGAATCGCCTTCTCTGGAGCCTTGTCATCTTTACATCCTGCCTGCTACTTGTTGCACCAAAGTTTTTTGCAGAGCAACTACATAAAACAGGCTTTCAAGGTGCTGAGATCTGGATATTCGCATCTACGAGATCACTTACAGTGCCAAGACGCGTCTTAGTGGGTCCGGGGAGTCAAGATTGTTTGAGCCCTTCGGTGTTTAGTAAGCTATTAGTTAGTACAAGACTGCTTTTGACATCTTGCTCACTTACTCCCCCATCAGGTCATTGTTGGTAAACGCTGTCCAGAACCTTTCTCAGGCTTACCTCCTTCCAACAACTAAGCTTGTTTAATACCTGAGTTGAGATTTACATTCATTCTGTTTTAAAATATCTGTATAACTGAAGACCACAGGAGATAGAGAATGCTTTTAAGGCTCATCAGTAAATACCACATCAGATGCCCGAGTGATGCTTCTGACACAAAATCCCAAATATTCACTAATATTTCGCAGAAAATTTACAGAAAAGACACATCCACTGAAACTTCAGTTAGGTCTATGAAACCGAAGCGCCAGGCTTTCAGGACCATCTGGCCTTCTTGGGCAGCATTATGAAGAACTGTGACTTTTAACACCCTGGTTATGGGACAGATGTTTTTCTGGGGCAGGTTTTAGATAGTTTTCCCTACTTTTTAAATCTCTCCTTTTGGTGTCTCTACCATCATCCTTGGTAAGCATGTTTTAAAAGAATTTAATTATACTCATCTGTGTGACAAGGTAAAGTTGAGAGCAGACTAGGGGAGCTCAGCTTAGGTCCCTGAGCCACTTTCTTTCATTCTCTCCATGTCTGTACCACACTATTACAATTCTACCAATAGCATGAAGTAAGCCTTTACCCGCTGACAGTAGCACATCTTAAACGTAAAGCTGACAAAATTCAATCTTAAACATAAAGCTGATAAAGCTCAAAAGGACATTCAGTGTTCATTACCACCTCCTACCACATAACTTTCTTGCTTGTAAAAGCAAAACCAAGCCTTTCTACCTGGGCAGAAAGGTTTGTAACAGCATTCCTGTGGCTTGGTCGTCAGAAGCAGAAGGAAAGGATAAAAGAAGCCCTGTGGCAGAGGGCTCGGCTGGGTTTCCAGAACTCAGAGGGGAATGGATATGGGGAACAGGCAGAGACCGAGACGATTTAGTGAGATGCCAAGGAGCTGACATCACTGGTTCTTACATTTCTCAATAAGTTTCTCACATAGGTGAGCAGGTTTTGGTTAATAAAATTCACTGTTGTGTGAAAGACACCACGGAGCAAGGATGGTGTGTGATCGGCCACCTTTTTGGCCAGCAGCATGGTCAACATCAGCATGGTCTTCTCCCTCTCCATGTCTTTAGGATAAGTCTTCATGACCTCCTCCAGCGCAGCAGAGAGGCAATCCTTCCTGTCCTGTACGGATGTAAAAACAAAAGGTTCACATCAAACCTAGCTCACTAAATTCTTCCCTGTTAAAGGACTAGTCCTCCAATGGAAAGGATGAAGAGGCATGCTCTCATTTCAGAAGGAAGTATTTATTAAATAGCTAAGATGGTTGTAGGAGAGAATGAGAAACAGCTCAGTTTTCAGAGGGGATCGAAAGGGAGGACTGAGCTCACTCCCTGGAGTGGGACACTCGCTAACCAAACACATGGTCACTGAGCATTGTGTGAGCACATGACACTGATGGAGCTAAAGAAGCCAAGTCATTCCCTGCCTCTTCAAATTGAGAATTAGTTAACTACCAAAGATGTCTCAGGCCTATTTACTGGTGCAGACCTAGCTAAAGAGAAGGAGGAAGGGGGCTACAGGTGACATTCCCACCTAGTAGAAGAGGCATGCCAAAGACCATTAGAATCGAAAGGATCTCCAGGCTCATGATTCTCATGCAATATTAAGTTAACACTGGGGGAGAGGTTCCCAAGGCAGAACATCACTAGATGCTTATATTCTGTGATAGCTGATGGAGAACATCAGATGGGGAGGGACCATCTGATGGCATTTTTATTTGACTCCCTAAAACTGAAGAAAGTTATTTCTGGAAGAGTCATATATTTTGTTCATCTTTTTGGAGGCTTTTATCCCCAAAGTTTTCACTCTGAATTAAGGTTCGGGTTTCCTAAATGTCAAGTAACTTAATTCTCCTGAGAGACAACCGACCATGCTATAATTTCTATTCCCAATTCTTTTGTGGACAGTCACAACATGAGTAACCTCACTGGACACTGATCTGTCTGACAGGAGACAGGACAGACCTTGTGGTTCGAATGACAATGGAAAAAGCCTTCACTCTTCCCAGCTAACCCAAAAAGGGCACTAGAGGGTTTTCTCACTTACTTCCTCTGACAGGTCCACATTCATAAATTCCATTGCCAGGTAATTCACCACTCTTGGGGGGATCCTGGAGTCCATCCTGTCCCCTATTTGGGCGAGCTGCCTGGCGATATTCTGGATGATTTCCTCTTGATTCTCAGACTCTGAATGTTCAGGCAGGGGCAGCAGAGACAAAGCAGATTCAGACAATGGCCCTGTTCTACACCCTCATTCCTCTCCACCCTACCCTGGAAAAAGGAAAGGATTCTGCTCTGGAACAAAGCCAGCTCCTGCTTCCACGGCACACCACTGGGGTCCCAGCTTAACACTGGCTCCACTCTATAGAGCTGCAGTGTGAGGATTTGGAGACCTGAGGCTCAGGGGAGCAGGGGCAGAGCGCTGGGTCCAGGGAAAGGGCTGGAGTGAGCAGAAGACTGGCTGGAGAAGCGGGTTTCTTCCTGAATATAGGTTCAACATCTGCCCATGAAAAGGGTCAGTGATACTTGGGCATCCAGGACCGTGGGCACCTGAGGTACGAACCGGACAGCAGTGTTATGGCTGCCAGTTCTATATCGCATCATTCAACAGGTGTCAGCCTGTTAGAGTACAGAGGCTCTGCAGTCAGACTGAGTTAGAGCCCCGCCTCTGCCGCCCGCAGCCAGGAGACCTTGCCACATCCTCTCCCACCTTCCTCACGGTGTGGCTGTGGAGATCACCGCTCTCTCTAGTCCCATCTCAGTCAGCAAACTTCTGTCTTCACTCTGACCTGTAAGGCTCTGTACAACCTGTCCAGCCTTCCAGTCTTCCCACTTGGCCCTCATCCCTTTTCTCCAGCTACACTGGCCTCCCCAGAGAGCCGGCTCCTTCTCTAACTTCTTCTAGCTTGACTCAAATGCCACTCAGTCCAACATTAACACCCCACTCTCGCTGCCACTCTCTTCCCCTCCTTCCCTTTTCCTCCCTCGATACTCGCTACCATATCATGTATTTCACCTGTGTTCTGTCTAACTCCCTCGCCAGAATGTGGGTTCATAAAGGCTCTGACTTTTAAGTCCATTTTGTTTATTGCCAACTACGCAGCACCAAAAACAATTCAAGGCACATAGTAGGTGCTCAATAAACAACTGCATGAATGAATGAGTAAATGAACGAACCCTGTACCTAGTTCCTATTGTTATTTCTCCCATTAAATCTTATATATTTTCTGTGCTTGCAACTTCCCCCTGGCTTATTTCCCCAGGATAGAAATTTCATCCTCACCCCAGATTAGCTATTGCCACTGCACCCATCCTCCATCAACTGGCAGCTCTTATCTCAGCACAGACACAACTGTTTCTCCTCCCCATTACCACTGCTACCGCACAGTGTGGGCTCTCCATTCCCTCACATCTGGATAACTACGGTATCTCCTCACCCCACTCTCACTGCCCTCCAGCCCACTCTCCACAATATACTTTGGCAAGTAAGGCACTTAGGTGAAGACTTAGGAGACTATTAAGAGGAGTAAGTGAGCTTGTGTGATCTTGGAGTCAGTACCTCCTTGTATCTTGTGCCCTGGGTGTTTCATTTGCTGCGCTGCGGCGCTGACAATACATGTGGTTACAATAAGACATCACTTCCCTACTCGGAACCTTCCATATGCTCACCTCTGCTTAAGTGACAAGTCGCCACCCAGCTTCAAATCACCTTAGACTTCCACTATTCCCTTCAAACATTCTAGGCAAACTCAACTATTTACAGTACCTTTCACAGGCCCTGGCTTTTCCATCTTCAGGGTTTTGCTTTAGCTAATGCCATTCCTTCTTCCCAATCTCCAGACCAAAACTGCACCCACCTTCATGGCCCACCTTGATTCAGTGGTAGCCATGAGGTTTCTTCCTGATTTCCTACAGAGAACAGAGCACTCATCTTCTCCCTAACTCCAACAGCACTGACTCTCTGCCTCACCAACTTCCCTACCCTTTTCTGCCCTGTTCTGGCAACTTCAGGAGTCGCAGCTGACTCATCTGTATCCAGTTGAGTGAATAAATTCACCGATGAAACTGTGGCAGTTAGAGCCTGTACTTTGCCTTTTGCTTCCAAATCTTGTCAGGTATTTTATCTACATGCCAGTTTTCTACCAGAGGGTTATGTTAACTGTACAGCCCCATAATCACTTCTGCAAATGACTTTGCAGTCTGAAGACAAGGGACAGTACAGAAGAGCAAAAGAGAGCCTAGGGGACAGCCTCTGGTTATAATAACTTCTGTAGCAGCTTCTGACAGGCAAAGCTGTTCCTCCTGTCCCCCACCCCTTCTCAAACCTTCTCTAAAGGGGGCTAGGTGCTCTTATCCCAGTTTAGGGTCAGCCAGAAGACACACCAGCTGGATTTTAAGGAAGAGAAGGTCTTTGGCACACACTGGCTAGTGGGAAACTCCACCAGATCACCATCCGCCAGAGTTAAGACAGAGCTGGAGGTCCGAAGGCTGGATCAGCTGCTGGTCTCCCCCAAGGCCACCAGAGGGCAGTGCAACCTCCTATGTTAGGAGATTTCAGGGCAGCAGGATTTTAGTGCTGCTTCTAGAGCGAGGCCTGGGTCCAAGTCCTCAGTCTCCTTAGGCTTTGAGGGCAGTGATTCCGACCAGGGCATATCTCAGCGTCTCCCACCTTAGAACGCAATCGTTCAGGCAGCTGGAGGAGGGCTCAGGGCACACACATTTTGAAAAAGTTCCTCATGGAATTCCAGTGTGCACACTACAGAAAACCACTGTTCCAGGCCCTCATCTGGAAGTGGCTGAACCTCAACACACTCCCCAGCCTTGCTCCCTCAGCTGTCCGCAGAGGACTGTCTCTGTCTGTGGAGGCAGCACCAGTGGCTAAAAGCTGTAAAAACTGAGGCTGGAGGACAGAACAGGATGAGGAAAGTGAAGGAAGTCTAAACACTGATGCACCTGGAGGCAGCGCAGCAGTGGGAGGACGAGGGGGCCCAGCAAGGCAGGCCTGGACCCGAGTTCTGGCTCAGCCGTGCCCAGCAGTTGTTTTTAGAGCTCGTCATTTACCCTTCTCTGGGCCTTAGTTTCCTCATCTGGAAATAAGGTTCAGAATACTTCGATGCCCTTGTTATCTTGTGGATAATTACAAGCCATAACACATGTAAAAATCAAAGTGTAAAGTGCTATACAAAGAACCATTATAAAGAAACTGAGTAGGTTTCAGCCAATTGAAAACTCAGCTAGGCCTGCTCCACTGGCGTGACCAAGTACAAACCACACAACCACACACACACACACATATGATGGACTGGAACTATGCAAGTGGAGACTGAGCCCAGAGATCCCTTCTAGCACTTAGGTTCTCTAAATGTCACTGGTGACAGCAAAGCAGAGCAGGCCGGGGCCAGATGCCTACCTGTCTCCTCCCTTTCCAAGACGATATGGCTGCACCGGTTACCATCCGTCTGCAGTTCATCATCATAATCTTCTCGCGGGTAAGCTGGCACAGGCAGGTCATGGCCCAACGCCTTCAGCTCTTTGTGGAAATTAGAGTTGCAGCAGTTTTGGAGGAAGCCAAACACCAGCAAGTCTGTGATGTGCTCATGCTGAAGGCGTGCACCATTGCTGATCTGAGGAGAAAGGGGGAATCAGGGAGACCTACGGGAAGCTGGACCAGGGCCGGGGCCCCTCCTGTGGCTGAGCTGGCAGAACGGCTCTGGATGCAGTGGGGCCTGAATTAGCCTCACTGGCCCAAGACATGTGAAGCCCCTGTGGGCACAAAAACTCTTGCAAGAGGTCTCAGTGGGCAGAGGCCAAGTCTGTAGCACCTGTTCGTAGATGCCAAAGAGAAAGTTCCAGTTCTATACAAGGTAGTTATCTACCATTTGCTTGCTATCCTACCAACTAGCTGGGGTGAAACTCCAAAGGCTGTTTTAGGGGAGTCAAGCAAATATCATTTAGATGCCATCCTTGTATCTACATGCTTTTGCCAAGTCCCATGTGCCTTTTACCAACTTAAGCCCACCTCTACTGGCTATGCATGCAGAGGTAGAAGCTCATTCTTTCCCCAAATCTCCTTTGTGGGCCTAGGATGGTATTGTGCAAACAGCAGGTTTTCAATAGATACTGGGTGATAGTGACCACAGATACTATCTGCCCTTGGGCAGGCTTGGTTTACTTCGGGTAAGCATGCGCCTTAAGTAAAATCCCTAGAGAGCCATGAGGATGCCTACTGCTCCACCCAGAGGGGGTGGTGATCTTGGCCCATCGGCTCTCCATCTATGAGCAGCCCTGTGGCAGTAGCTCAGTTCAGCCTCTGTGCTATAGGAGACAGGACGCACATTTCTGGTGTGCTGACTGTACCTGGGATAGTGTTCTTGGTAAACAAAGGTGAGTACTTGTAGTATCAGCATCCAGGTATGCTCAGAACGATTAGACCCAGGATAAAAGAAGGAATCATCTGAAAAGCCAGGGATACTGAGACCTTCCCAGAAAAATGCAAAGCAAAATTGATAGGTGGTACGAGGTTAGCAGAAGAAAATGAAGGTGCAGGTAAAATTTGTTTCTATCTTCTAAATCCTTAATATTTTTCACTAGAAAAATCAGAAAACTTTTAGGGAAGTTTTTAAGGGGTAAATTGTTTTAAATAAATAAAATCCATAGAAAGGTGCTTATACATAGTTATTTAGATTTTACTTCTCCAAAATTACTCCTTAAAAAGAAATTACTCCTAAAAAAAAGGAAAAATATTATATGAAAGCTCTACTGCCAAATCATTACAGTGAGGCCAGGGGCATGAAATGGCTTAGAAACTCAGGAACATGCTCCATTTCTGCTTCATGGAGGTGTCCTGGTTAGGAGAGAAGGAAGGAAGGCTGGGGCAGTGACGGGGGGGTGAACTGCATTCCTCGAAAAGAAATGTTCAAGTGCTGACCCCCAGTACCTACGAATGTGACCTTATTTGAAAATTGGGTCTTTGCAGATGTAATTAGTTAAGATGAGGTCACACTGGATTAGGCGGGCCCTAAATCCAATGAATGACTGGTATCTTTATAAGAGAAAGGAGAGGGAAATTTATACACAGAGATGCACAGGGACAATACTCCATGAAGACAGACTGAAACTGGAGTGATGTGTTTACACGCCAAGGAACGCCAAGCACTGCCGGCCACCACCAGAAGCTAGGAGACAGGCATGGCACAGATTGTCCTTCGGGCCCACACGAGGAACCAACCCTGCTGACTCGTCGATTTCAGACTTCTGATCTCCAGAACTGTGAGGTAAAACACTCAGCGTACAGTATTTTGTTCTAACACCTCCAGGGAACCAATATAGGTAGTCTTCGCCAGAGGACTTCCTTCTGATCTAGAATTTAGTAAACAAGTGTCCGGAATCTGGATGCTGAGCAGTCGACGAGCAGGACGAGCAGTCGTTGCCACCAACTATGCCAGATCAGGTTACCAAACACCAGTTCAGGGATCTCTGCCTTTCTCATGTAAAATAACAGAACTGGCAGCGGAGGGGAAAGGAAAGGATGTCCCCTGTCGGAGGACAGGTCCACAAGCCAAGAGTAGAGGACCCATGAAGTCAGTGTTTAGTGCCAGCTGGAAAGCAGTGTGGACAGACTCCATTTTGATTAACAGGGTGGACTGTTAAAATGGCAGTAGGCTCAAAAGACTGACAGTCTTTAACCCCTCAAAAAACAGAGCTTGTGACCAGCTGAGTATGGAACTATGGCCTCTTTTGATCCTTCTAGGTCACAGGAAAAAACTATGTTAAATGATTAAGACTTAGGAAGTCTTCCTGCAAATATTACAAAATTGATCTAAAGGAGAAAATTTTCTCATGCTATAAAATTAGTTCCAGTACAGAAAAAAAGACAGAAAGCTATCCAATGTATTTGATAAATTGGAATAACTCTGGTGCCCAAAGCTGGTGAAAAGACCACCAAATAAGCAGTAAAACAAACAAACAAATAAAAAATTTTCTTTGTTTTTCTAAATATCAAAAAAATCAAAGAAGAGTGATACAATATGGACAAACAGTACCATACAAATAGTTTTAAAAAATGTGAAACCCAAGACTGATATTACAGTAAGTGAAGCCAGACACCAAAGGACAAATACTATGTGATTCTACTTCTATGGGGTACTGGAAGTCGTCTAATTCACAGAGACAGAAGGTAGAGTTGGGGTGCCAGGGCCTGGGATATGGGGAGGTGGGGACTTAGTATTTAATGGGGACAGCACTTTAGTTGGAGATGAAACTGTTCTGGAGATGGATGGTGGTGATAGTGGCATAGGAGGGCGCATGTATGTAATACCACAGAGCCGCAGACTTAAAAATGATCAAAATGGTAAATTTTATGTTATGTATGTTTTACCACAATTTTTAAAAACTGAGGAAAAAATCAAGGATAAAAAGTAAGAAAAATCTACAACAGGAAGAAAATTCTGAAGGTGGGGGGAGGAGGCCAAACTCCATCATGTCAACTAAAATTGCTCAGTGTTTTCACTGTGAATCCGACCCTGTAGACACTGGGCAACTTGTGTCTCAGTTTTCTTACTTTGAAGGGGAAAAGAAAAAAACCACTGGGTATAACTGGGAGAAATTATAGCCACCTGGCTGCAGGGAAGGGCTGTCAGGAGGGACGGGACAATGTGGGGGAAGAGCGCTCCTAAAGTCGAGGGGCTGCATGAGCATAACTTGGAACCGTGGTCTCTAACCCGCAGACACCTCAAGAATGCAGAAGAGGGGACAGCTGCGAGCTAGAAGGGACAACAACGGGCAGGTGCAAAGGGCACTGAACAGAAGAGCGTTTTGGCCTTTGAATAGGCCTTTATCAACAAAGGGAGCTGCTGAAATCTCTTCTGTTCAGCAACCAGCGTCTCTGCTAAGCCTGCAACGACTCTCTGGCCCTCCAGCTACCAAGTGGTTCTGTCCTTTAGAAGGATATTCAACACGACATATCGAGACCCTTCCAGGAAACAGGTACTGCTACGTGCTCAGAAATTCAGAAACTGTGGGCCTCTGAGTTTACTAACCACCAAACCCTCAGCCTTTTGCAGATCCCTCCTGTGGCGGGTGGCTGGTGGGAACAGCAGAAGGCTGATGCACTCAGCGTGGGCAGGGAAGCACCCTGGGGCTGAGGCCTCACAGACATTATAGAGCTTGGCAAAGGAGAGAAGAAGAAAGCCTTATAGGCAAGCAGATGAATAAAGATCTTTTGATTAGATATTCTATGATTTTCCCTTCCAAGTTCATTCAAAGGTAAGTACACAGTACAGTTT
>NW_006443138.1:31433638-31437702 GCF_000325575.1 Pteropus alecto
CTGCTGAAGGGGGGACGGGCTATATGACCTCTGGGTGACCTCTGCACAAAACTTTACAGCTTTGAAATTGCTCTCAAATCAGAAAGCCTCCTTGCAGCCAGGCAGATGAAGGGGGAAGGCTGCGCAGAGAGGGGAAGAGGAAAAGAGAGGCCAGGGAGAACGAGACGAGAGTGACCTTCTCTTCTGTTTGCTGTGCCCTAGCCAGCTGGGACTGTGCTGCCCCCGTCCTGCAGCGCCGTCACACAAGCTGGGTCCACACTGCACACACAGAGAATGGGCTGGCCTCAGCTGCCCTCACCCCTCTGCCCATCTCCAGAAGCGTCTGACCTTGGGATCCATGGCACAGGCAGCTGGCAGCTCAACTGGCTTCTGGCTTGCAGGTGTCCAAGGCAGCAGCCTGGAAGAGGACAACAGACACACAGGGTGGGCACTGGTCCCTGCAGGGACATCACTCTGTGGGACTCTCAGGAAGAAATCCAGGACACCGTGCTGGGCCCTAGCTCCAAAGTGCTCCAGCCCCACAGTGGCCCCTCTCGCTGTGGGACACCAGCAGCAGCCCAGTGAGTGGGCTCTGCAGCTCCCCTCAGTAGAGACTTGCCAAGGCACCGAGAGCACCCTCCAACTTCAAGGTCCACTCTCCCACCCGAACTCATGATCCTAAGACCTCACCCCCCCAGGCAAGGAGGGCAGACTGGTTCACGAATACTTTTTAAGCTTATATTAGTAAGTTTCTGACAAGAATGAACTTAGCTAGTAAAGTGTACATAGAGGTTTTCAGGAAATCTGTTTTATTATTACTGTGATCAGTAACTGGGCCACTAACACAACTACTCTGTCCAACAACAACCCATCCCCTCAGTGCACGGCAGTTATCAGAACTTCACATGATCATCTCCTTGTTCTGCCCACCATGCTGGCAAGTAGGCAGAGCGGTGTTGAAGCTGACTTAGTGGATGAGAAGATAAAGTTTAGGGAGTAAGGAACAGCCAGGAGATTCGTTCTCTCCACAGGCCCCCAATGGGCAGATAAAACAAATTGTTCATATGGAAAAAACTCTTGTAAAATGTTTATAACGAAAGAGAAATAATATATATGACGATTATACAAAAGATTAAAGCTTCTATATGGCACATATTTCCAACTAAATAACCCATCACAAACAACTGACCGGAAAAAAGGCAATTGGGGATTGAGTTAAAAAGATTAGGTCCATAAAATGGAATATATGCAATCAAAAAAAAGAACAAGAAATCTGTATGTGCCTCTGTGTATGTGCATCTGAGAGATGTTCAAATAGACTGAACAAAAGTTTTTGCAGAACAGCTTCAAAAGAATACTATCTTAAAATGTATTTGCTGGTATATGTGTGTGATTACACACAATATTAGGTCATTGTGTAGGGCATAAACAGTCAAATTTGGCAATTCCATATGGCTCCTAAATACATAGGAGGTAAAACACAAACAGCAGAACAGACAACCAGCTCGACTCCAGGAAGAGCGAGCGGGGCTCCCACCACATGTAGTGGAGGACGGAACAAGGCCTGCGCTGATGGAGGCGTGTCTTGTGTGCAGCCAGCTGCGCAACTGTGCGCTTGGGACAGTCACGGTCTCGGCACTGCCATTTCCCTGTCTGGGTGCTCACACGGCTTGGCAGTTGCCCACAGCTACAGGCTGCACCTCAACCCTCCTGGAGCCTGGCCGAGTCTGCCCATTGCTGGGTGTGTCTGGGAGGAAGTCTGCCCATTGCTGGGTGTGTCCGGGGGCATGTGGACAGACAGGGAAGCAACAGGACACTGGCTCACCCATGCGCCCTCCGCAAGGCAAGAGGAAAGGCCAGAGCCATTAGCAGCATTAGGACAAAGAGCAAAACAGAACACATCCCTCAGGAAAAAGGCTACAGAAGCCAAACTGTGTCTACCGAGTCACTGCCAAGGTAAAGAGACAGTGGGCAGAACTTGGGCCTCAGTCCCCACCATGTTCTCTCAAGAAATAACTTCAGAAACCTATGAGGGGAGAGACAGCACTCAAGAAATAATTCATACAAACATCGGATTTGATTTCCTTCCAGACTTTGATATACACACTCGCATCCTCAGGCAGACTTTCGGTGTTCTGCATTCACCAAATTGTGATCATTTTTCTGCTTCAATTGATATTTTTCAAAAAAATTTTTAATGCTTATATAATATTCTCTTGTGATGGTTTGTTCTAAACCAGGGGCGATTTTGACCTGCAAAGAACATCTGCAAGTATCTGGAGACATTTTTGGCTGTCACAACTTGGGAAAGTGCTACTGGCATCCAGTGGGTGGCAGCCGGGGAGGCTGCTCCATGTCCCCCAATGCCCAGGACAGCTCCCAACAACAAAGAATTATACAGCCCAAGTGTCAATAGTGCTGAGGTTGAAAACCCTGTTCTAACTGTACGTATGCACCAAAATACAATAAACCTCCTATTATGGAACATTTATCCTTTCAATGTTTTCCACCACGAAATATAGGACTGTGGTGAACGCCCTGCTGTGGCGCTGTCCTATTAAATCCAGAATCGAATGAGATAATAGATGCGAAAGTCAACCTGGAGCGCCAGCCTGTATTCCTACCACTTCTGGCTTTATTCCTCTGTTACTTAAGAAGAAACTCAACAAGTCACTGTCGGCTGTGGGTGGTACCAGGACAACAGGTAAAGTCACCCCCTGAAAACCTCAGAGGCTCCGAGTCAGCCATGGCTTCACCCCCAAACTCCAATTCCTAACCAAAGCTGCCAGCAAGGAGAACTCATACAGCCAAGAACTGATCACCCCTTAGTTCCAGATCCAGTGGGAAATGGCCAGGTGGGCAGAACTGGGAAACAGAGACCCCCCCTTCTTCTCTGGTCATCAGGTTCGTTCACAGCCAAGATTCCACCAGCTCCAGGAAACATGCCTGTGATGACACAGCCTGAGACTGAGGCTTTTTATGGGTTATTTCTCCAAGCTCCTACCACACCCTTTTTTCCCCCTAGTCGAGCGTTCTAGGTTACAGAGATAACAAATGTTATTACTCATAATCACCATCAGCTATTGACAATATCCATGCCAGGCTTGCCTTTGCTGGCCAGGCTCTCCAATCCCCACAAGGTTCCTGGAAGAAAAGCACTTATGCCCCAGTTTTTAGAGTCCAGGCTGAGACCCGAGAGTGCGCAGTGAGGGTATGGAACGCCCGGCAGCAGCACAGTGCCCACCTCTGGGCCTGCCTGCCAGAAATCAAGTGAGCAGACAGTGGGGAGCTCACCTGTCTACTCAGACTCCAATCTCCTTCTGAGCCTCACCTACACACTGGACACCAAACGCCCCCGAGTTAGCTGAAAAGTTCACAAAAGCCCAGCTCAGCACTATCCCACATGGTCAGTGTGGAGGCTCAGGCCACAGTGAGGCAGGAGCAAGCACATATAGGCACCTTGGGAGGAGGAAGGTTTTATGAGGATAAACCCTTGGCAGGGCAGCCTCCCTTTGCCAACACAGATTTGCCTGTGTCTTCCCCACCCCACCCACCTAACTACGCACCATGCAGACCTCACAGTCACTCAGCATTGTACGGGAGAGCACAGTACACTGAAGCCGGAGACCCCACCCATCCCTGTCCCACTTAACCAGCTATGTCACTTTGAGTGTGGCACTTATCAATTGACAAGCATTTTGAACTTGTTCAGCTGTGCTTGGAGCTGGAGAAACAATGGTAAAAATGACTCACAGGTCCCTGCCCCAAAGAAGCTTATTTACAAAAAATAGTAATAATACAACTATAAATATTATTTTTAAAAGTTTGCGCTGCTTTAAATACCCAGTCATTAATGTAGCCATCAAATATTTATAGTGCCTATTGTGTGCCAGGAAAAGCTATATATAATATATCTATTTTTATAGGTATATCTACATGTCTATAAAGACACAGGTGTTTTTATATAGAGATAAAAAATAAAGATATGGAGCATGGAAGCTGATCCAGACTGGGGACCCGGAAGAGTAAGTGCCACCTGGAAGAGTGGGACAGGGAAGACAGTTCTAGTTCACCTTCCTGGGCCT